>NC_051155.1:153631730-153635097 GCF_013339745.2 Dermacentor silvarum | reverse complement strand
ATACAGCTGACGTCACTGCATCGAGATTCAGAACGTTTAGCCTACGAAATGACTTAATCAAATTATCGCTGATCCCATCTACAGACTTTCAGCATCTCGGTTTTGGCTGGAATAATCAGTGGTGTCCTTCTCGGCAGTTAGAAGTTACATTCTCCAAATTACGCTGTCGCATCCCGGAATTGAATTTCTATTTACACAGAGCTGGTCTGACGATGTCCCCTCTGTGCCAAAATTGTAAGGAAATTGAAGCAATAGACCACTACTTTTTATCATGCCGACGTTATTCAAACCAGAGAACGACATTACTCGAAGCTCCACTCTGCAAAATTGGATTAAGATTAAGTACACCAGTATTATTATCATTTGGGGCCTCCACCCTCGGCTATTGTCACAGAGACGTTTGTTGCGCAGTCTTTCAATTTTTAACAGAAACAAGACGATTACCCTGTTAATTATAGTAACCTTATTCTACCTATCAGATCAGTATTCATTTCACTGAAATTTGTTTCTCCAAATTCGTTAGTAACATTGTATTTTTTCTGACCTTGATAATAACTATATTTTTCACCTTTCGGTTAGTCTGACTGCTCGTTGGCACAATACTCTAGGTATACAAAATTTTCTTTGTTTTTGTTTGTGCCTTCTTTACTTTGCGTATCTCATTGTCAAAAAGAATTTTTTTTTTTAGCTACCTACTGCCGCCCGATTCTTGGCCTATCCCCCTCAGTGGGTGCGAGCCATAGTGAAGGATCATCATCATCATCATCATGTTTGCTCGCTTATCTTTGCCCAGCTGCTGGCTCTCGAGGAACTATGGGGTGATATGGAGCTACGCTGGACCCGTTGCATTTGTTCTCACGGTGAGCATTGACGTCCGTTTCTTGTTTGGTGCTCATCACGCTGCGACACCGCAGTAACTCGTCTCGCAAGGGCGAGTGGACCTCGAGGTGAATATTCCGTGCGCAAAGCTAAAAAACAACCACACATTTTCTTTAGTTTCTTCATTACAGAGCGCAAGGGCGAATACTATAGAAGACATAGAAATGACAGGACCGTTAGCCCTCAAGTTACCGTTCTTCTAAACCCAATCTGTTTTTTCAGGGTTCTCTTTGCACATTCTAATAATCACAGTGCACGGTCCGGTTGCTTCTGTGCCTCCGATAGTTTTCGTACTTTGCACTGTATAAATAAAGCACAAATAACAACTCGCCCATGGAAAGTTTTGCTTGTTTTCCTTCTTTCACGTTTGCTTTCTGCGACAAGGTGCGGGGTAAGGTCCACCAGAAAGGTTGGGAACAACACAGAAAGCGGTGTTGAAATGTTGAGACACAGAATACGAATCGGCCATTTTGGAATCTGCACCGCAATTTTCGCAGTACATTCCCCTCCCGGCACTAAGCAGGGGACATTGTTGAAAAAGTTCGCATACATTACTGCGATAAGCAGTGATGAGCTAGGTCTCAGGATAACCTGTAACATCATGGTTCGTTATAATATCACGCTCCAAGCCTCGGAAACGAAAAGAAAGCTTAGCGTGAATTTTCCCGCTTACAGGAGCACAAAGGTGAAACAGAACACTGTCGCATTCATGTGAAGACCAATCTTGAGCAGTTCCTTTGTAACCATTCGTTTGGGTGTGTGAATGGAAAGTCATATGAAGGTGTACATTGCAATGGAGCTGCTTAGCCCAGTCATTTGCTGGTGCCTGCTGAGACTGTGTGAATAATTAGCTATATGCAAAAGAAAGCTGAAAGTATGGCATTCTTGAAGAAAATGGTTCATTGTTGAAGAAGTCATGTCATGGCTTTTGTGTTTTTGATGCAACTTACTTCCGTTTGCACTTATTCTTTCCTGACACATACCCGACACCCAAGTGTCGCTTCTGCCCTGTCCAGACAGCAGATCTCTCCCATATAATGTGGAAATGCCCCATCAAATATCCCCCCCGCCACCTCAAACCATTAATTAGTAGCGAGGAGCTGTGGGAGACTGCCCTGCGCAGCTCCGATCCCACCCTGCAGGACCGAGTCCAGAGGTGGGCTGAGGAGGTAGCTGAGGCCTACCACGACTGGTAGGCTGACGTCTGGCAGCAGAAAGTGCTAAGACTGGAGCTCACAGGCCTCCCTCTCTCTCCCCCGGCCCCTCCCCTTTCTTAAAAGGGAAATAAAAGTTCATTCACTCATACTTCCGTTAAAGTGCTCCGATTGCGCTTCTTGGTGGCTTGCGCAGTCGCAGCGACCGTAGAAGTTCTGTCAGTGCTTCGTTTTATTTGGGTTGTTTTATCATGTTTATCCTGTTTACTTTCTTGAACATCTGTTTGAAGAGACCTACTGTGCAATTGCAGAAAGTGCATACAGTGCTCTTCCTTTGTTACGTGTTCTCTTTTTATGCCATGATCGGAGTATCCAGACATGTTTGCAAAGCTGCATTAACGCTGTGTAGTGCGTCCATTTCACTTCTAGGTTTCTTTACAAATTCTGCTATCCATTGTGTGGGAGCTGGTGAAGAAAGATTTGCCAATCATTAAAACTACAACCAAATCATTTATTCATTCATTTATTCATTCAGCGCTCTCTGCACAATCTCTCTGCAATCTCAACTTTGTATTCACCCTACCTTTCGGCACATTTAACCAGCTACACAGCCTTCAGCAGGCCAATTCAGATAAAAAAGAAAGCTTTTCGTCACGTTGTCCTGACCTTGTGCGCAGCACACAAGGGTCAGAGCGTCTTGAGGGGGGAGCGACACTCGCGGAACATCCTACAAAGCATTGCGATAGGCACTCGCGTTATCAGCAAAGCTATGTGAATGCGTTCCGAAAACAAGGTGACGAATATCAGTCTCCATGTCTCAAGTTTTTTTGTTTTTTTTTGTTTTTTTTTTGCTGGTGACAGCATTCGCGAGGGATATTCTCTAAAATCTAGTCAACAACCGAGACCAGTTCCTCAAGCGTGAGAAATCAGTCACCGCGACAACCAGTCGTACTTAAAATAGGAATTCCGCATAGATGCGCACCTGTAGGTAGCTCGCACCATGCAGAAATTCAACATTTCATCACGTAGTTGGCGAACTGTAGTATGTGGACTACGCGGCATGCTGTAGCCGTGCGAAATCAGGACACAATGAGTTGACTGGAAGATGATTAGCGGTGTCTTTATATGCAGCATTCTGTTGATTCATTGCAGTATTTCACTCTAATGAACACGCATTTCTCACTAAAAATAAGTGCTACAAAGCTTACAAAGTTTCAGTAATCGGAATTCTGCAATTCACGTACTTCTTGTTATATTCTTCAATGGTGGGGTAAGGTACATATTTCTGCACAGTCTAAAGTAACGTCAAACTATATTTCAGTCTTGAATGGTCG
>NC_051155.1:153619230-153626730 GCF_013339745.2 Dermacentor silvarum | reverse complement strand
TACGAAATATTATGCTTAGTAAATCTTGCACGTTTTTCGTGTCGTATCGGTTTTAGTACGCAGAAGGGCGCGAGCAATCTCTTTTCGGGAAGGCGAAAGAGTAGTTTAAGCCTCTAGTCCGAGTAGTCTACGTTTGTGTAGGGGGTGCTGACTGGTGGGGGAGAAGCTGACACACAGCACTCCTTTTATCTCAAATTACTATCCTGAAGTTTCGGTGCTTGCCTACTGGCTTCGTTTGTATTGTTTCACCTCGGCGATATTTTATCGGCAAGCTGTGGAGCATGGCGTCAGCCAGTCACTTTAGACGCCAACTGCATCCAAACTTTGGAGCAGGTAAAAAGCGTAATTTATGATAATGTAGATATAGAGGAACCTCCGTGCAAAAATTTTACTTTTTAAATACGAACACGAGCATCAGAAAAAGATCGAAAAAATAGCTGCTTTTGACCCTGAAACTGAAAAGAGCACCGGCATTAACGCTCGCTGGAAGTGACGCATGATCTAACGCGCGGCTCCTTGGTATCACTTCCGCCATCTCGGAGACCACAGCACGGCGTAGCGTAGAGATTGCGCTGCTGCCACCGCGTGATCTCATTGGTCCACACTACAGCGTGCTCTCATTGGCTTGAGTGTTTCTCCATGCCTGGCTACGCAATCCAGACCAAGCGCCCGGAGCCCACGGTTGCTCGCGGGGGGGCTGAAAAAGCTCTGACGCGGCGTGCTTGAAATTACGTCATAGCAACGCCACCAGGTGCCCACATCATCTGCTTATGTTCTGTTTAAGGGCTGTTAACAAAAGGACTATACAATTACCAGCTCTACGGCTTTGCCAAGATTGGTTGAGTGGTATTTGCAACTCTATTCTAGCAAATTTAGCTTAACCAAAAATTTAATTGCAGGTGGTGCTAAAGAGGCCAGGCACAATACTATTCTTTGCTTTTTTTTCGTTTTTTTACTTTTTCTCTCCGCTGTTCTCTTTCATTTCACCTTACCCTTCCCCCAGTGCGTTGTAGCCAAACAAGAATCTTCTCCGGTCAACCTCCCTGCCTTTCCCACCTGTTTATCTCTCTTTTGCTGCGGCATTGACAAAGTGGCAGAGTGGCTGAGAACATAAAAACGACTTAGACAGCGTGATGTCTACACATTGCTACAGAGAAATCTACAGGCATTTTTTGCACCTAAAAAATTGCCAACGAGAAGCAACTGATCAAGAGGTGCTATCAGTCGCGCGAGATCGCGGGACCAAATCCCGGCCACGGTGGCCGCATTTCGAAGGGGGCGAAATGCAAAATCTCCCGTGTCCTGTGCATTGGGGGCACGTTAAAGATCCCCTGGTGGTTAAAATTAATCCGGAATCCCCCACTACGGCGTGCCTCATAATCAAATCCTGGTTTTGGCACGTCAAACCCCAGAATTCAATTCAAGTTCAGTGCTATCAGTCCCGTTGAAACTTGGTTAGGTCGTACATATAATTCTAGCTAATAATCACTTGACGAAAATGAAATTTAGAAGAGAAGGAAAGGCCGCAGCATTTCGGTCTAATATACGCGTCTTCGATAAACTATGCAGAGCCGTTAGAGAGAAAAAAAAGCATCATGTAGCACGTCATCTTCATGGGATGCAATCAAATATCGGATTGCATGCCGACTCAATATAAATGCTTATGAACGTACCTCACTTATTAACGCATGAAGCAGTGCTCTATAGTTTCAGGTACATTACAGAGGCGACAATTCACAGAAGGAACGAGGAGACGAAGACGAAGTTTCTGCGAGCCAGAACGCTACTTCTGTAGGCGCAGAAGGCTAACTAACCAGCTATGGGACTTGACTTTGGTGTCATGGTGCCTCGCAGCACACACAATGCTCACTCTCTTCCTCTTTTCCTCTTTTTATTCCCCCTTTCCCTTACCCCCTGTGTAGGGTAGCAAACCGGACGTTCATCTGGTTGACCTCCCTGCCTTTCCTCTCTTCGCTTTCTCTCTCTACTGGAAAGGCAAGCGCTGCGTCTCTGCCTCGGGCTGCCAAGTTTTGTGGCTAATAATGTTCTTTATCTGGAGTCTGGAATTATTCCGCTTGATTCCAGATTTAAGCAACTTACTGTCCTGACTTTCCTGAAGCTTTATGATACACCCCTTTCCAATTTGCAACCCGTTTTCATCAATTCACCAGAATCATTTTTCAGAACAGGATGGCGGCGTTACCGACAGCCACAAGTTATTTTTGTTCAATCGCTGTTATCTAAACTTCAAGTTAGCCTTCCGCGCCTGATTTCTCCAAAATCTAATTCATTCAAGATAAAACTAACTTTTGATGATATTTTTCCAAAACACGCAAAGCTTCTTCCTGCGCGCATACTTGAAGGTCTCCTTCAAGACCATCTTAGTTAATTTCCGTCTCATTTGGTTATTTCTACGGACGCATCACAAAATTTAGAGAAGGCTGGTGTTGGCATCTTTTCGAATCAACTCAACTGGTCTTTTGCTCTCCGTCTCGCTGATTACACTCCAATATTTCTTGCAGAATTTCTGGCAGTTATTCTTGCCATCCGAAAATTGGGTCCACATAATTCTAAGGTAATAGTTGTTACAGATGCGCTTTCGGTCTGTACACATTTAACTTCCAATAATCAGTCACACCTACTGAGTATATTTTCGACTCTTGCCCCAGAAAATTTATCCGAAGTCCGCTTTGTCTGGGTCCCCGGACATAGTGGAATCTTTTTAAATGAATCAGCTGACTCGCTCGCTTCGACATCACTAAATTGTCCGGTCATAAATATTCTTCCTGATTTCTCTTTTATAACAGGAGCTAGATTTAAACGCCTTTTATTGCTGAGTTGCCATGACTCGTCCATACTTTCTTCAGACGATTTTCAACATTTAAAATTTCGGTGGAACACGAGCAAGTGCCTTTCACGCCAATGTGAGGTGACGCTGTCAACTTTTCGCTGCAGAGTTCCCCGCCTAAATTTTTATCTTCATAGATCCGGTTTATCAATCACTGATCTCTGCTCGTTTTGTAATCAACCGGAGACTATTGACCATTTCTTTCTTTCTTGCCACCGCTTCTCCTCCCTCCGTAGAATGTTTCTGTTATTTCCAAGCAGTAATCTGGGTTTGGCACTTACAACGCCAAACATTTTGTCTTTTGGGGCCTGTCAATTAGGCACAAGTCAGGGCTCTATGATCACTGCTGTTCACAAATTTATTGAAGCTTCCGGAAGGTTACGCTGCTAGGGCACCGACCGTGGGACATGTCACTTTGTTATTTTTGTAGTTAGTTTTCTCTTAATTTTTATTAAGTTAATTTAAGTATAGGACATCTTAAAATCTGTGTTAAGGAGTTACCAAAATCTTAATTTTGATTATTCACCTTTACCATTTTGTTCGTTGTTAGGTGCATGTTTTATTTTATCCAGTGTGGCCAATCCCCCTCGTGGGTACGAGCCATGTTTTGAGGCAACAACAACAACAACAACTTCTGTAGCTCTGCTGTTTTCGCCTGATTTCTCGGTAAATCTCCGGGTAGCCGTCATGGATTGTTGCACGGATGCAAGTTGACGTCCCCGCGCCTCTGCTGGGGATGGCGACTTCAGCGGTGGCTGCGTCTAGGAAGCGGACCGGCCTCCAGAGCGACACCGACAGCGACGATACCAGTGTCTACTCGCTCAGCAGTGCGGACTTCTCCGATGACGACTTTCAGCTTGTGAGGAGCCGCAAGGCGAAACGAAGAAACACCAGGGCTTACCTGTCTTCAAGCACGTCGACTGCAGGACCAACTCGGAATAGCGCAGTCAGTACAATTTTATTTATACCAGAACTCGCTACCGACAACCTGAGGCGACTCAACCGACAGTCTGTCTCGGTGTTTCTCGAAGCGGTGGCGCCAAATCAAGTCACAGATGTCAGAGTCAACACACGCAAAAATGTCTTGGCTATTGACGTCATACATGAGACGGCACGGATCACTTTGAGCAAACTTACGGAACTTGGCGGCATGAAGGTCCGCTCGTGCATTCCTCTGGACAGTGATACCACTACTGGTGTCATCAGCGACGTGGACGTCTCCATCTCCAGCGCCGACTTGCCGATTTTAATTAAGCCAGCCGTTGATGGCTGCGCTATCACTCACGTGTCTCGACTCGGCACATCCCGCTGTGTGAAGGTGGTTTTCAAGGGTGAATCTCTTCCCTCACACGTCAAGGTGGGCCACTTTAGACACCCCGTGCGTCCATTTATCCAAAGACCACTCCAATGCCGCAACTGCCTGAGGCTGGGTCACGTGAGCGCTGTGTGCGAGAAAACGAGAGTTTGCTCGCGCTGCGCACAATCCCACGCTGCAGACTCCTGTGTAGCCACGGTGCTCAAATGCCCAAATTGCATTGGGTCCCATGATGCTACCTCAAAGGACTGCCCTAAAATGAGGAAAGAAAGGGCGGTCTTGAAGCAGATGGCAAGAGACCATTCGTCTCGTCGGGAAGCTGTTGAGGCCATTAGAAAGCGACGCTCCCGACGCCGTCGACGCCGTCGGACTTCAAAGAACGAAGGTTCCTCTATGAAGACCGCGGCACATCCGACAACTCCTCCTCCTCTGCCCCCTAGGCCTGGCGGAGTCGAATCTAGTACTGACAAGGTCGTGCCGGAGAACAATACTGAAGCCTGGCCCGCGCTACCAAAGCTACAGCCGTCACCACAGCAGAAGCCACAACCGAAACCACAGCGAATACCCCAGCTGAAGCCACAGTCGAAGCCACAGTCATGGCCACAGCCGACGCCACAGCCGCCGCCACAGCCGATGCCACAGCCGACGCCACAGCCGACGCCACAGTTGAAGCCACAGCCGACGCCACAGCCTAGGCCAGAGGCGGAGCCACAACCGATGCCACAGCCGGCACCCCAGTCAGATCGAAGTGTACAGTGCACCGCGGTAGAGTCGAGAATGCCGACTCCCGATAAATTGCCCGAAGTAGACCGGCAAGTGGTTGTGATGCTTCGGTCCCTTGTAAATACCCTTCGTATACTTTTAAGCAAGCTGCATACTCCGTCAGCACGAAGTGCAGTGCAAGTACTGGATACTCTTAATCCAGTGCTTGCAAGTCTCGAGTAAGCCCCGTGGCTCACCCCCGCCTCTTATTCACGCAACGACCACTGGCCCTTGGTTCATGTCAGATGTCTTCAACGCACATCACCAGCTATGGGACTTGACTTTGGTGTCATGGTGCCTCGCTGCACACACAATGCTCACTCTCTTCCTCTTTTCCTCTTTTTATTCCCCCTTTCCCTTACCCCCTGTGTAGGGTAGCAAACCGGACGTTCATCTGGTTGACCTCCCTGCCTTTCCTCTCTTCGCTTTCTCTCTCTCTCTCTCTCTCTCACAGAAGAAACAGTGAGTGAGTGAGTGAGTGAGTGAGTGAGTGAGTGAGTGAGTGAGTGAGTGAGTGAGTGAGTGAGTGAGTGAGTGAGTGAGTGAGTGAGTGAGTGAGTGAGTGAGTGAGTGAGTGAATAGTCGAGGTTCTGTAAATTGGCTTTTTCACATAAAGCTGCGTACGCGCATTACAAAAAGAGTTAGTTTAACGTTAGGTTGACGCAGAAAAAGAAGAAAAAAAAAGATTCAACACCACGTATAGATCCTCTCTGCTCCAACCTGCATCCTGACACTAATGTCTGAAAAAAATGAACACACTCACAGCAAAGACTGCTGCGGACGTAGGTAATGTGGAGGTGTAGCAGAATTGAATCACTCTGCTTGCTTTGTCAGCAATAAAGCGTTGCAGTGACTCGTGTGGGTGGTTGAAAGCTCTCAGACAAGCTTTGCGCTCGCTGTCCTTCTTCTGCACAAGTTCACGTGCCACGTAAGAACAGCGGTTATTCTTTATCGTCTCGGGAATGCTCATCTCCTTTTACGCTTCCCATAAAATAGCGCTGGGGTAGAAGCGAAACGACCTCAACGTCTCTGAGGTTTTCCTTTAAGAACGCCCGCCGCGCAATGCCACCTGCTCCGTCGATAAGCGGCGGCTATACAAACAGCTCGCCGGCTTCGATATAATCTCAGCTGTATTTTGCGACATCAAAAGCGTTGTGAAGGCTAAAGCCGGCATACGCTTATCAAAGGCCATTATTGCGCAAGTATTCAAGAGTAGGAAACGGGAGCGAATCGCCCTGGGTCACGACAGCTATAGCGAATCCATGAGGTATTGCGGCACGAATTGCGAATTGGTCTTGCGAATGAGGAGTTGTGTCAATCAGGAACCGGCTAACGGCCAC
The DNA here is from genome assembly GCF_013339745.2 of Dermacentor silvarum. Taxonomy (NCBI): domain Eukaryota; kingdom Metazoa; phylum Arthropoda; class Arachnida; order Ixodida; family Ixodidae; genus Dermacentor; species Dermacentor silvarum. The sequence goes on along the minus strand of NC_051155.1, from coordinate 153,620,465 downwards.
TGGTATATGTTGCAGAACAGTTTACATTATTTGTGGCACATACCGGCGTGTTCATTCATTAATGTACTGACAAATACCCCCTCACTGTCGTTCTGAAGCCGTGAGTGCGATTTCCCATGAATTGTGGAAGCTGTCAGTGGACGGCATTGTAAACGTCAGCGCGTAATGATAAGTGTGTGTGAATTACAGCGAGTATTAGCCGATATAAGTGTATATGCAAATGAATGCTTGTCAGTGCCAGTACCACGCCAATGACATCGTCACTGCCTTATTATGCCTCCAGATGCAGTCTCCACTGTAGAACACGTACGCGCCCACTCTACGTCTCTAAACGTCATTGCGAAGGCTCAAGTTGAAAGTGCAATCAGAGGGAAGCGAGAGTGAGTATAGAACTGTAGGAAAGAGTTGGTGAGTGAAATTCCGGCGAGCGTCACCTGATTTTACGCATAGACAATTGTGGCAGCACCATATTGTGCGGTATATACGTGAGAGGGTGGCTCTTCTTTCTGCTCTCTAAGATTCGCCGCTGTCGGCGACGAGCACGAACATAAGCAACGGGCCAACCTTCGCAGTTGGCGGCCGTTCTTATCGGCTTTGAGCCGACGCGGTTTTTACTACGGGATCAGACGGCCATTTTCTGTGTTTTCCTGGCGAATAATAAAGGCGGGAAAACAGAGCGCGCGGCTGGCGTTGTCGTTTACAGGCGCGCGTATCTTTTCCATCGCTCGCGCTTTATCCATGCAAACAAAGGCAGCGTCCATGGACTGTGACTGTAGCTACCACAAAGGCCATCGACCGTGCCATTCTGTATGTATTGACCCTTTTCGTGGCGATCCCGTGGGCGCTGCCATGTTTGATCACGTGGTGGCGCGTCAATTGCTCGCCTGAACTGCCTCCATTGCCACCGTGTTTATACCACGGATGTGTACGACGCCGGTGCGGCTTAACAGGCCTCTGTTTCGGGAGATATCGTAGAAGGTGACTTGGTGGACGACACGAAGCTTTGATCACAGCTTCAGAGAACATGCAAAAGCGCTTTTGGAGCTGATTAAGCTATGTCCAAACCGCGCGAGCAGCGTATATGGTGCTTGTTCTAAAATCGGGGCTAAATATGTGTTTTACGAGCTATCAAAACTTTCCGCTCATGAATTGAATTAGAATTAGTCTGCTTTGCTCTTCGTTCTTTATTTGGCAAATATTTTGAAGCAGCTGCTTGTCATGTTTCTGAGTCATTA
>NC_051155.1:153606730-153614230 GCF_013339745.2 Dermacentor silvarum | reverse complement strand
TAATAATGAACAAATAAAGGTAAAGGTAAGAAGGTCAAGAAGGGAGTTTTTCGAGAGACGACTTGCTTAACGCCACACTACCGTAACTAGTAGCCTATGCTACTAGTTATTCCTTTAGTTTTTTTTTATTAAAAAATAACTTTCCTGGCGGTACAAACTGGCGGAAGCAAGTTATACGCACATACATAGTTTGTTTTGTGCAATGAAGTCCAGCAGAAATCTACGATGTAGACCATAGATCCACATATGGCAATCAGGTGGGCGGCTTGGATGTAGCCCTGCGTTCGACAGATATTGTGGCGCCCTGATGAGTGCAGTCCGGGACAACTACGTACGTTTTCGCGGTTGCCTTCTAATGTCATTGGCACAGCTTGCCATTTCTCGTGCCCGCTAAAGTTTGCTACTGGAGGTTGTGGCATAATGATGGCGGCAGCCTCAGCTTCCAGCAACACAATCAAGCGCTCCATTATTTTACATTGTTTTGAGCTCACACAAGTGAGGGAAATCCTGATACGCAGCCGGTAGATATTTGGGTTTTTATTGCGGGCACTCTCAAATTTCGCCTTATTAACGCGACAGCGTTAAGGGCCCCATGTCGTAGAAAATCCGTCGGTGCCGGCTTTGGCGGCGTTGTTCGTTAGAGAACATAATCCCGTATATATTTAAATATATGTATATGCCACACCTTACCCCGGTCTTGCGCTAGCTGATTCCAACTGATACCAGGGATAATTGGAGATCGCAGGGAGAGGCCTTCGTCCTGCAGTGGACATAAATATTGGCTGATGATGATGATGTTGATATACCACACCTTGCTATATGAGATACGGTATATGAGGGTTACATTGGCACACCATCTTATCACTTTAGCTGCTCATACCGTCAAGCAGGTAAGTTACTTGAGAAAGTTATTCCTCGGATTTTTGAGAAATACAGCTCACAAACCAACGTCATGAAACAAAACACGGACAGTGCATGCCTTTTATGTTACATCTTCTCAGGCTGAATTATTAAAAGGGCGGAAGAATAAATATTAAAAGTGCGAAACAATAAGAGAAACATCAAAATTGTCATTTTCTTTTTTTGGCGCGGCTGTGCTCAACCTCCGGGATCGGCCCACGCAACAGGCCGCGTTTCTACCAAAAAGCTCCCCTTCGAGCATATAGCATTCGCCACCAGTGTTTCCCGGTACACATTACGGTTGCATAATCTGCAATTGCCGGGAAGCGTGAGAAACAGTCAAGGACCTTTGAATGCGGTCGCGTTCCACTCTTAAAGGCGAAGCTTAAGCGTCTTCAAATTTTTGTTTGATTCAACCACGTAAATATTTTTCTTATTTTCTTTCGTTCTTTCTTTCTTTCTCGTCTCATTTTTCTTTTTTTTTCCGAGTCAATTCAAACGGGCCATAAGAGAATTTGACATTTCCCATGCAGAGCCGCAGGCGTGTTCTCAGAATTGAGAGGTTTCAGACTTAATGCAGGCCTGAGGTGCATTATTTACTCATTTGGTTAGTCATTTTGTTGGCTGGTTAGTTAGATGATTAGTTATATATCTAGCCAGAGTGGCCGCCAGTGTTGTGCAAATCATTTCCAGCATGGTGCAAATGGTTTGCTCACTGCATGCTGCGCCGAGAGACATTGATCTGTTGCATCCACGACGCACGCGCTTCAGACACAACTCGGTATGCTGTCATGCGACCTCAGCGCATTAATTTGATCATTGCACACTATGCGACGACTGCGCTGGTCTGTCCGTCGAAAAAAATTGCTAGGGGTTCCTTATGCTACAACTAAGACGACTTGAAGGCGAAAGCTCGAGCGCAGCTAACTCAATGACAAGACGACCACTTTTTTGCTGAGTCATCTTCACTCCGAACCCATATTTTGCAAAGTCAATTTTGCAAGTCATCCTTATCTCAGCAAACTCGGACCACGACTCAGGCACTTTACTTTTGCTGAGTCCTCGTCACTCTGAACCCATATTATGCAGTCATTTTTGCAAGTCAACCCTTGTTCACCAAACTCGGGCCATGAATCAGCAATTTCTTGCTCAGTCACCATCACTCTGAAACGACAATTTACCACAATCTTTGCAAGTCGTCATGTTTTTTTTTTTTTTTTTTTTTTTTGCAAGTCACCCTTCCTATGATTCACCAAACTCAAACCATGACTCAGCAGTTTTGTTTGCTGAGTCCCTCTCACTTGGACCCTCAAATATCATATAATTTTCACTCTTGACTCATCCTATCACTGCTTGGTTCACCTTGATTCACTTTATCCCCCCATCTCGGTTTTACTTCCATCACACTTGGGGGGTGGGGGGGGTGGGGGGTGGGGGGGTGGGGGGGGTTATTATGTAAGAGTCCACCTTGTGGACTGTCCATTTCGGCTGTCGCCGATTGGCTGCGGCAGCACGAACGAGAAAGAGCCAGCTAGTCTCCTTCTCGCTCGTGCAGCTGGAGCTAATCGGCGACAGACGAAATGGACAGTCCACTAGGTGGACTCTTACAGAATAACCTCCTTGGTTGCTCTATTACTCCAAATTTCCATTTTTCATCACTCTTGATTCACCCTATCACCACTTGATTCACCTTCATTCACTGTTAATTCACTCTCACTTGCTCTTAATTATATTAGCTCACTCTATCTCATCATTACCTTTCGTTTGACTCCAATTCCTTACCTTTCGTTACCATTACCTACCGTTACTCCCTTTAATTAACCATTAATTCACTCTTAACTTCGCTCATTCAGCTCTCGCATACCCATTTTTTATCATTGTCATTACCATCATAACCATACTTACACACATTACTACCATTAATTCTCGGTTCTTAGCCACTTTTCGGATTTTTCGACCAATTTTTCCCCTTTGTCATGCTAATTATCATAATAAATTGAAATATTATCATTGTATTTTATATTTATATTCCTCATGTAATTGCCTATCCATTTATATATAATGTTAGGCGGTTCGTAATTACGTTAAGGAGTTATCATTTCTTTTTGTACTTATTTTTCCGATTTTTGGTACCACTTTTTCAAGGTCGCCTAAAAACGATACATAGAAGGCTTTCCCTTTTATATATTGTCACCCAGCTAGTACAGCTAGAATAGTTGACCAGCAACAGATGGGCAAAAAAACACGTCAGCCTTTAATAATGGATGCACCTCGGAGAGCGCGCGCGCAACCACGAACTTCGTCGTTCTCGCCTCAAGGGGCCAGTGTCACCACGTGCCAACTTATTTCGCGTCAATATTAGCCGCGAATACAGATTAGAGCCTGCGTATGGGCCGTGGAAGCGTGCTTTTCGAATGCCGTAAAACAGATGCGCCATCGTCGTATGATTCCACGCCGAAAATGAACGCCCCATTCGTGGGGAAAATAGTTCAGGCGCAGTTATGGACGCACTTGCTGTCGGTTGTACTTTATGTAGCTCGTAGTACTATTTCACACACAGCAAGATCATATATTTTATTTCTAAGTCAAACATTATTTGCGACCTCTCCGGGGCTTTGCTGACCGCTGCTTCTGCTGCCCTGGCGAATAGCTCGCAACACACAGGGCATAACCTCATATGACGAATCCGGCTTCTGGTACACTAGCCCTATACAGATGCATGGTGATCAGCTGTGTTCGCTACGTATTTACGCACAGAGACAAGATACGGTGCCTAAATGTCCTCAATTGAACAGATATACGGTTTTTAAAGCGTAATTTGATAATTAAAGTGAAGCTTTCTCTGCCTTCTTTGCCGGTATATGGCGCGCCTGCTCGGCCCAGTGGGTCGATCCTGAAGTCAGTGTACTTGCAAAGTTGGCCGATTCCGGAGGTGGTTACTGAGAAATGGGCTAATCTCGGAGAAAGTATAATCCACGGTCGGGTGGGTCACTTCGGTGGCGTGGTGCAGGCCTCCGTGTCCTGCCGTGTTGGTGGGCAGGCAGGCGCGTATAATCGCTATGCTGCAGAACGCTTCGCAGAAGATGAAGATGCGTTATAGTAAAGTTTTAATTAACCACTTCAAGAAAGGTTCGGATCACATAGATTCGAATATCTGCGTTGAATCGGCATAATTTTATTTCATAAAGCACTCGTAAAGAGGGTATTACTTGAAGGGCGGGTTTGAACTAACCTAATCAGCAGCATGCAACTTCTCTGTCAGGTGACCGTCACATATTATGTATAAACGACGAACTCACATTTTTCATTTCGCCTTACATGTATATGTTCAACACTGGCGGTTCCAGATGGGAAGGTGTGTGTACTGGAGCCCGGGACTCATTTAGACATTGCCGTTATCCCCGACCCTCATTTTCTATTTGTATATAGAAAACGGGGAGGGGGACGCAAGGGGTGGAGGTGCTGATGCTACCCTAGATCCACCTCTGTTTTTCACGTGGTGATCCGAAAGAATCGCCCAATATCTAGCCCCCTAGAGCCTTCAGCAGAAATCGTGGAGATTCGGTTCAGTTTTCCCGCTCCGCCACCACTAAGCGCAACTCCTTCCGTGAGTTAATGATGCACCATCATATGATCGCAAAAGGACACGACGTCGTGTTTCAGTGGCTGCCGGGTCATTGCGGTATCTCCGGCAACGACCTCACCGACGAAGCTGCTAGGAAAGCACACGAAGGATCAAACCTGTTTGTGTTCTATGCCTTTATCGAGGACTGACGCAGCCCAACACCTAAGCAAGCTAGCGCACCGTATGACATGGGTGAAGTGGCACACACCTGAATTCACCCTGCATCGATTGCGTTCTCTCGACCCATCTATGCAACTGCAGCTGTTGGCTGGACTTCCGTGAAGTAAGAAAACAATGCTGTGCCGCTTACGCTTGGGTGTTGCATTCACCAATTCATACATGTGTTTGATTGGAATGAGTGGTAGAGCCGAGTGCAATGCCTGCGGTGTCGAGGAGACCATAGAACACCTCCTGTGCCACTGCCCATCATTTGAAAACGAAAGACATTACCTGCGCACAGCTCTAAATCAGCTTGATAAAAAGCCATTCACATTGAACAAGATCTTGGGCCCACGGCCTCGAATACCGCAGCCACAAAAGGCCACAAAAACGCTGCGGCGAATTTTGAAAACTACTTAATTGGGTGACCGTCTGTGATCCGGACTGAGTGATCGTCAGTGATAGTGCAGAGATCTGTTGCTACGTTTGCGATATCCACAGCGGACTTTCTATTAGTTTTTAATCTTCTCTCCCTTTTCTCTTCCCCAGCGTAGGGCAGCCAACCGGGCTCAGTCCTGTTTACCGACCTGCCTTACATAATCATTTTCTCTCTCTCTCTCTATCCCAACTAGGGCTGGCATTGTTCTCTTCCACTGTGCCCTTAACCGAAGCGTCAGACGAGTGGCGATGAGAAAGTTCAAGTCTAGCCAACTGTTCGACCGTTGCATCCCGGTAAGCTTATCATTATTGCTTTTCTAAGGATTACCTTGTTCATATGCTTTGCAATACGGAATTGATTTTAAGCGTTAGCGACGAACATTATATTACAAGCATCATGGCAGATCAAACAAAGTGGCATAAAAAAAGAACGGTTCAAGACGGCCTACTTTGTGGTTAACAAATTTAAGAGATTTTATGGTTCTTCCGCGGCTTTGGGCCATCGCATGACAGACAGGCCAAGTGGAGGTGGCCCGACAAATTTTTTACCGATATTGGGAGGCCGGTGGAAGAAATGTAACAGGAACGGATTCGAAAAGCATCGCGTTATAGCGCCCTAGGGACATACACAGTTGCGTAAACAACGGGAAATGAGCAAGAGAGTCTGAAAACACGTACCAAAGTTCATATCTACACAAGACACATGACAACATGCAACAATGCTAGACGTGAGCTACACATGCGCGTGCACATACAACATACTGTACAACCTGTGCTAGTCAATGAAAATGTAATAGTGAGGTCAACCACGATACGCTCAGTAAGAATCTAATATATTCGTGTTTTTTTTTTTCAAAAGATTTATAAAGCCACAAGTGTTCTTTTCTGTAGCTCCATTGTTCGTCATGAGTCAAGAAGTTTTTTCGAAGTGCAAAGTCTACGTCTAACAACATTAAATCGGTCTTCAGTTTTCGCCTCGTGGTATCCTGTCGCATGTTTACGTTTGTAAACAAAACACAGCGGTCGAGAAGGCATTTGTGACCCTCTTCTTCTCGAGCAGTGTGCTTTGTTTTCAGCCGCGAACCACATCTAATTAGCAAAGCTTGCAGTCGTAATTCCTAAACTTTTGCTTTCTCTAAGCACAACTATGAGTGAAAAAATTGGTTCGTGATAATTATGTCAAAATAGAACTTCTTGACTTAGAAACCTGTATGACTGTTAGTCACAGGAACACCCATCAATTTGTCGAACACGCTAGACAATGTTTTTTTTTTATTATTCGAACGCTATACTATACCGATCTATTTCTGCTTTCACAAAACGCAGCCTCAAAGCGTCATGTCACACCCAGTGGTTCCGCACCTGGCACTGAATTACAAAATTTTATGGAACTATGGTATCTCACGGCGGTCGACTTCCACAAAGCGTTTTTCAGCTGAAGTGTATGCATGTTCGCGTTTCCCCCGTGAGACTCCCGGCAATTTCTCGAATGTTTACTCGCCTCTTTGGTACGAAATTCGAAACATTATTGACACAAAATTTTGTATTAATTGATAGCTGATAGCTGCCGACTCAGTGTCAATCACGGACGTCTGGCCTCTCTCTTGGCCATGTTCTGAACTGTTCGCTGTCGTGGGCGGTGTAATTAATTATGTTGTTGTTTATTGGTTATTTGTCACAGCATAATTACCTCTTTCTATGTCACGAAATTTGAAGGATTACTGACAATATTTTTTTTTTCGTTTGCCGATAGCTGCCATTACAATGTCGATTGGTGACGTAGCAATAGCCTCTCGTTTAGCTTCCAAAGCCGTGCTGCATTTGCAGGCGCTTTGAGCTATTCGGTGTCATTGGCAGTCAAATTAATTGTTTTGTCTGGGTCCGGAGAGATCGCGGCCTATTACCGTAATTACGGATTCGACTCATACATACAAAATACAATATAAAAAAACGAAACAGAAAGACAGAAAGAAAGAAAGAAAGAAAGAAAGAAAGAAAGAAAGAAAGAAAGAAAGAAACAAAGAAAGAAACAAAGAAAGAAAGAGAGCAACGATACACCGAACATTTCCAGGTCATCAATGACAAGCTCTCTGAAATTCATTACTACGTTTTAGTCTTTTGGATTTCGCGCTGCTATTAGCCATATACGTGCCGTCGACACAATATTCCAAACAATACAACGCAACCAATAAACTTGTGTTGGCACCGCCCGTGGGAAAAAAAAAGAAAAACATTAACCGAACCAAATAAGACCCCTGGGAACACGCAAGAAAACAAATTATATACTCGCTACCCTTTGCACCACATGAAAAAGAAGAATCGTAGTGTTCGGAGCGTTTCAGTGCGTTTTAAATGCTCAGCACAAAAAGGCGCTTCAT
>NC_051155.1:153398730-153606630 GCF_013339745.2 Dermacentor silvarum | reverse complement strand
AATTGACGGATCTAAACTTGGAAACGAATTCTCGGGATGACACCAGTTTCGATATATTAATTCCCGAACTTTGCGGAGAATGCATTGGCGTTCTAGTTAGTTTCTTAAAAAACGTCGCTTATGCATTGAAGCACAAAATTAACTGGAACCCCAATGCCTTTCTCCGCAAAGTTCGGGAATTAAATATCTCGAAACTGGTGTCATCCGATAATTAATTCCAGTGGATCCACCTTGCGAACTCCACGGCTACAGTTTGTAAGTTGCAGTATGGGCCGTCAGGTAATTAGTTAAAACTTCATAGTGAATTTTTGTTGATTAGTCGATTATGCATTTCAATTTTTGTGCAAGTAATGTCCGCCTCTTCGAGTAGACCAGCCCATTAACTAGAATGGGGCTATTGCCACAGGCAAAACCCTGATAAATTTTGAAAGTGTTCGCGGAAACACCCTGTATATATATGTGTGGTGTATGTGTTGTGTGTGTATGTATGTATGTATGCTATATCATTTTCCATGCCGTATGTATGCTGGTTTTATATTATATTATATATATAATATATCTGCTGTCTATTTTCCAACAACGATGGTGATAAGCCGATTGCACTCATGATAAGATACTAGGCAGAAAATAATATTAGAATGCTTCAGCCATTACAGAACAAAAGACGTTTGCACTTTTAGGAAGACCAAACTTGGCACACCGCCGGCTCTCCGGATCCGGAACTCCTGGTCGCAAGAGGAGATAAGCGAGTGCTATTAGTATCGAGTGTTGTGCTTGCAGTCATTTGTGCAAGAGTGCAGGCAGCGCACGGAGTAAGGGGGCCGTCGTCCGATAAAGCTGACCAGAGCGGAAATAAGCCCTTGGTGGACCTTGAGCACGACCAGAGTATCTAATGGTTACGGGCTATTAGAAAGCATTGATACTGCTACTACGTTTGCCATCGTTCTGATAATGACTTGGGCGTTCGGCTTGTCTAACCAATCTAATCACTTTTTCCCAAAAACTAGTTGTTAAAATAATGCCTAATTTCAAAGGCTTAATTAAAAGAGAGAAATACAGAGATAGAATATAATTTACCATACAGCCGAATGTATGGACACAAATCGGAGGACGGTCTCGATAAGTCTGTTTTCGGTGTTACCTGCGTTTGCAGATTTTAGCTACAGTTGACGTCCAAGCATATTTTTGCGCATATCATGCACTTTTCGAAGGTCGCTGTAGAGTGGCTTGTACTGCAAGCACGGAACCACGTCCTGAATCCGAATTTAGAAAAAAAAAATGTAGCACCTCCCAACGCGGTTTTAAGTTCTTTACAGAGCACTTAAATTTTTATTCAGGAAACCATGCTTCCAAGAATCTCTGACGATTCATTAGACAAATGACCAGAAAGGGATGCTTCGCAAGCTAATATCTCTGCTTAATATCCGCACTTGTTTGTTATGCACAAGTTACAATAACCAGTCTATTCAGTACCATATAATCCTGTTTCCCAAAACGGTGTAGCCATTATGTGCAAGATGGACTGTCGTTTACCTCGCTTACGAATGCCTTTTTTAGAACCACACGCACTTGATGAGTGTGTCCCAGAAGACGCAGGTTGGGTTCTCCGCCTCGTAGTGCAGCATGGGCAGAGCCAACTCGACGTGCGCGCCCAGAACCAGGCCTGGTGCCTCGCTGCCCACCCGGATGCTGATGGCCGGAGAGTTCAGCTCCTGTTTAGGATCCTCGGCGTCCACCCTGCGCGCACGTAACTACCGATGTACCAACGGTTTCGTACAGGGATCTATATCTTCAATTTAACGACAAAATAAACGAATTAATGTTGAGTAAAAACGAAGCGTTAATTGGCGCTTTCTTCTTACTCAGCACTAGCAGAAAGTTCACGTTTGTTAATCGACATTGTTGAATAAAGCCTACGGTATCTTTGCTTGCTCGGTTCATCGGGAAAGAGTTAAAGTTCACCATCGTATGCGCGCCTCGCCTTAGCAGAAGTGAGCTGCTGCAGATACGTGGACTGGCTTAGCTTCCTTTTTAGTAAGTAAATATTAAACAATTCAAGCATACAATGATTCCAAACTTAATGGCATGGACCGAGAGAGGTAATCTCGCTTCGAAATGTGAGGAGTAACGAAGCAGAGAGAGCTGCTTGAGCTTCGTAGCTGTTGGAATAGAAATACAGGTCACTGTATTATGACTCATGTATGTAAATGTGGCCATAGGTTCATTGCGCATCCAGTGCGGTAATGATGGACAGCAGAGAGACTTGTGAAGCTCTTTCATTTGTGGTATTCCATTTCATAAGTGATACCTTATAATAAAGATATTTTACTCAAAGCAAGGAAATAGCGTGAAATCTTTTCCATGAAACAATGCTTTCTTTTTTTTTTACTTAATTGCAAAGGACATAAGCAAAATGAGAATTTAAAGGCCTGGTTTCTTGGATGAAATTATCTCGTCAGTTCTTTAACTGGGACTCGAGCAGTTACGTGTGAGGCTTAAATGCTTGTACAAAAGTTTGATTTAAAGCAGATGAAAAATATTTTAAAATACATCAAAAATCTGTCATTTCGCTTATGTTGCGCCGTTTAATGTGTATATTATTATTGCTTCGACTATACTACATATAGCGCATGCAGCACAATGTCCCCTAGCTATTCTTCTTTTTGTCTTTTTATTTTTAATCTGGCTTTTTTTTTACTTTCCCGCCGTGCAGCCAGATTCTAATGTTTTGAGCCAGACTTTGAGCCGAAATAATTTCGTACATTACCACATTTCTCTCTTGGGTAGCTCATGAAATTATAATCAGGTATGGCAATAGCGGCATATGGACTCCCAGTAATATATCCCGCATAAACTCATACTTTTCATCATAAGATGACATGACTTTCGCGATGCTACGCATTCCTCACTATCCTGCTCTCTAAGGATACAAAGTTTCAGCCTTAATACGTCTCTCATAGCTGTATTACGTGATGCAGAGTGTGGTACTTGTACCGATTGTTTAATCATGGATTGGCTAATCTCTTGACTACTCTCCTGATCCTTGACTTTGGCCGTCTGATCGCTCCTTGTTGAAATTACGCGTCTACAGACTGAGTTTCCGGCGTACGTAGCCTGGTTTGCTTTTAGGCCGGCGTATATCCTTTCTTCATTGAACATTTTATAACAGTTTTCCTGCTCATTGTTCTTGCCTCACATATTCAAGCACTATTGTAGTGCTGCGTAACTGACGGCCGCTTTTCGTTTAAATTTCGGCGTCACCGTAAGTACGCCCTCTTATCTTGACCTGCTCTATATCTGCAACTGCACGGCTTCAAATTTAGCGGTAGCCGTATTTATTCAGTCCAACGAGTGTTGGGCTACCGCAAAGACATAGGTCCGTGCCGACCCATTCAACAGTACCTTTGTAATCGCAAGAGTGGAAAAGAAAGACAGTGACGAATAAATATGGGTCAAAGTCGAGAACAGCGACCGGGCCTCGGAAACCTTCGTGCGGAAGTTGAAGTTGGGCCGGCCGTCACACCGAATTTAGGGCAGTTCTCGGAACCCTTCGAAACCCAAAGCCCCGCTTCGACAAGCGCACTTCTAAGACGAGTACCCACGGTGTATATTTTTTTTTTTCATCTTAATGTCAACCTCGGCGCCGCCCTGCTGCCATAACGTCCCTGAGAATCTCGTATACCACGGACACCCACGCGTGCACACCCTGCGAGGCGCCAGCGGAACACACAGAGAAAGAGCTGGGCCTCCCCGCTGTTTCTGGGAAAACACAGAGCGCGCGCCCTGGTGGCCTTGCTCTCACCCGTCGTCGAGGAGGAGCTTATCGAGGCGCGGGAACTCGGTAAACACGATCACAACGTCGCCTGCCCCGTCGTCGCCGTCCCGCGAATCCTCTTCGGCCCCGCTGGAGCTGCGGGCTATACGAAGCTGCGCAGTGCTGTACGTTCGGTTGAGGTTGTTGCCAGGCGCCGGCAAAAGCATTGTCTGATTGGCAATGTGCGTCGTCGTGCTTGAGATTATGTTCATCTCTGCAATTACAAGAAAGGCAAAGAAACAAAAATCAGCGATGACGATGCAAAATGTATTTTGCCAAGAACCTTGGATGGCACGAACTGAAGTACCGTGCAGTGCCTTCGACTGTATATATACATGAATAAAGTACATAGCCTGAAACCACGGGAAATTCTGGAGACAAATGGTACCTTGCTTTGCACTAGCACCCATTTGCAAGTATAACGAAGCGTCAGTGAAATCTTTCTCTTTGATCCACGCGAGTATGCAGGCAGTCCTTGCGCCTTGAAGTGACACACGATACTGCTTCTGGCGTAAAGTAAGGAACGAAGATAAGGAACGAAAAGTGCAGCACACTGCCGCAGACTCGTACACGCACCTCCTATATGCAGTGCATGAAAATCAGATGCAGAATCATTCAGTCCTCGTGACACTACAGGCAGCGTTTGGCTGTACAGCACGTGAGTTTCATGGCGACTAAAATACGTAAGTTCTCGCAGATTCTGCGCGATATTGTAACGTGCTTGCACAGCGTTAGACGTAGGCGTGCCTAATCCAAACGTGAGTGCAAGTAAAATCACGTTAACCTTCGTGCCTACGAAGGAAATTACTGCAGTCATGCATTTATGCACAAGGACCTGTGTTGCTTACCTTTTCCTCACCTTAGGTATCTTTACCACTGCTCGCGCACGCCAGATCAGCGACGTTTCATTCCGGTTTGTCTCGTTGTTCGTATACACGCGGCAATAATTTATTTTGACTTGCCTATTGTGCACTAAGCGTATAATAGGACGCTCTTTCTTCTGCTTTATTTCTTTCTTCTTGTTTAATGGGTTAGTACTAGGATCTATATATATATATATATATATATATATATATATATATATATATATTCATATATATAATTAAATTATGGGGTTTTACGTGCCAAAACCACGATCTGATTGTGAGGCACGACGTAGTGGGGGACTCCGGAAATTTGGACCACCTGGGGTTCCTTAACGTGCGCAAGTTTTATCTTTTCCTCAGGGATGACAGGGATCATTGTTATGTTATTCCTTTTTACGCCCGTGATGCGCTTTTATAGCAACACGTTATCTAGCGCAGCGTTAGCAAAGTAATGTGATGTGTCACTAGTTATTGGCACCAGTTAGACAGCAGTGGCAAATTAAATAATGGATATGGCAGAGCATGTTGGCCATGCCCTAAAGCGTCTGCTAACTAGACGACGTTACGCCTATAGTTACGCATAAGAGAAATGAAGCGCCTTTGAAGCGCCATAAAGGTCATTGTTGCCACGCAATAGATGCTTTCAACCCCCCCCCCCCCCCCCCCTTCCTTCAGAAGTGTTTACGCTCCGTAAATATCCGTTGCAAACAATTGCACTTACGGAAATTTATAAAAGCGAGGATCTTTTGTTCACTGCTGGCAGCACTCAAGATTATTCCGGCGACATCCATTATCAGCAGTAAAGTTGTGGCGCAGCTGTGGCGTGTTTGCTGCAGAAATAAAGACACAAAAGTTTAGCTAACACAAACAGTTGTTTCCAGGCATCGCAACACATATAGTTATGCACATGCAAAGGCATCAAGAGCACATCTGTGCCTGTCACTAACTTCTTTGTCTTCGAATGCTCAGATGTCCAATGCAGGCAGTCAACTAACGGTAATAACATACTAATGTAGCTTGCCATGAATACCCTGAGATTTACTAGGAATTTCTGCTAGCCATATTCTGGAGGTCTTCCTTTCAATAATATGCTACCTCTAATTAAAAGCAGGAAGGGCTCTGGCTAATGCTACACTGGTGCTGAAGATTGATGTATTGTAAATTCAAACTGTGGCGTGTTCTGGCCGAGGCTATACAATGAGTAACGCAGGTACAGCGCAACAATTTTTTGGAAGGAAACAAAGACACAGGAAACAACGCTGTTTAATGAGTTTATTGAAGAAATTGCCAGCCGCTTTTAGGCAGGAGAAGAAACCAGGCACATGCCCAACAACGTTCCGCCATCACGTGTAACAACATGTAACAACAGCTAACACGTTCCGCTAACACACCGCAAACGTACCAACACGTATGTGATTATACATAAAAACAGTGTTGACCGAAGAATGAAAACTCTCTATCAGGTAGGTGAAGTGAAGGTGTGCTAATGCATCGATCCGCGGCCTTCCTGATAAAAAAAAGCTTTTAAAATTTCCCTTTCTTTTTTTTTTTGTTCTTGCTTTTTTCAGAAACCTTGCCTTGTGCACTAATGGCTTGCATTTGCACTCCTTGCAATGCACAGCCATATGGCTGCCATAACCATTTCTTACGTTGCGTTCTTTTTTTTTTTTGCGTTCTTGCATTGCGTTCATCAGCGTTCTTTCCTGTCTCTTCGTTTCCTTCAAAAAAAAAATAAAAAAAAAGTGTTGCACTGTACCTTCGTTATTCAGTACGAACAAACTCGCCCAAATCAAGCTGTTGTTGCTATACAATGAGGCTTTTAACGGCGGCGCTGTTTATGCCGAGCATATTCTGTCTGTCGTAGACGGAAAACTGGGGGCCGATCCTGGAGGTTGTGCAGAAAGGGCCCAAGCGCAATTTGCACATACCTCTGTGAACTAGCGAAGCTGAGCTTAGATAAGTCTAGCTAAGCATGCTTGGGACTCCTTAAGCTTAGTCAGTCATCGATAGTCGATCGATAGCCAATCAATCGCTATTCGATAATCGATCAATAATCAATAAATTCTAGAAAATGCTGGGCATGACTTGGCAGTGCTTAGCCTAGCCCAAATACGTGGCTAATACCTTGCGATAGGCAATGAATAGCTAATCGATAATCTATCAATAATCAAGAAATTCCGGAAAATGCTGGGCATGACTTGGTAGTGCTTAGCCTAACCCAAAAGCCAAGACTAGCTAGGTGCCCATCAGCTCCGCTGTCTCTTTAGCAATGCGCCTCCAGGACAAGCTACGCTAATGTGTCTTTTTTTTTTTTTTTTTTTTTTTTGCAGCTGGGTTATAGTAAACATCTGCTCAGGTCTATCGCAACTTGAGCTCAATGAGGTGATCCGTATGACGCATTGCAACGTATTGCAAAATAAAGGTCGCCCACTCCGTGGCACTTTCCTTGTGCTCATAAAGTTTCGAAGCTTAACTGACACGCTAACTTTCATAACAGACTAACTTGACTACCATTGCAGTATTTTATTCTCTAGTCCACCGATTGTGCCATCGTTTACAGTTCTATAGTGAAAGGTTTCTGCTACTGACTGGCTCACAAGTGTTCAAGGGTTGCTATATACTTGGCTTTCACTCTCCTATGTCATTCATCATCGCGTTTGCAACAGATAGCGCGCAAGTTGACGACAAAAGCTTGAGCGATTTAATACAATGTGCAATCAACGAAACACTCGGCACAAATAAAAGAAAATGCATCAACAAGGAACATTGTATCATTGCGATGTATCATTGCAAACATTGCATCCGCTCTAGTGCCGTGTCCGTTTTCTCATAAACTTTGTTGTGTGACCCATTTCAGCATTACACATGCATCATGTCTTCACCAAACCCTGCAAGCGGATCGGTGCTTGCACTTTTCAAAAGACAAAGATAACGTTCTCTACGCACCACGGGCACTTCGTTCCAGGGCTTGTCGCGGCTCAGCAGTTCATCGACCGTAGAAGCCGTGAGACCACCAACCCGCAGCGCCTGAGCCGCGCTAGCGATGCGGCCGGGGTAGTTGTCGCCCGTGTCACTTCGCACCACGCCCATGTCTAGAAGATCGACGATGGCCACCAGGTCGCCGCCAACCTCTAGCGAGTTGTTGCTGACGAAGTCGCTCACGGTCTCGATGATGTCGGCTAAGTACTTCTGCTGGGCAGAGGCGGCACCCGTAAGACATTGCGGAGAGAAGTTGTTTTCTTGCGGACGAAACCACTGAGAGCAATAAAATTTCTTTAATTGTACGCTATCGTTGACAAAGTTTTATTGAAGGATGTGGAAGTGTTGTAATTAGGGCGTCGGTGTAAAAAAAAAAAGATATGTGCGTCACAGCAGGACGTCGTTAACTGGCTGTTCTCAGATACTTGTAAAATTCAGACACTGCGAAATAGAGAATGAGAAAAAGAGCACTGGAGAACGGTGAATTTATTTATTATTATTATTATTATTATTATTATTATTATTATCATTATTATTATTATTATTATTATTATTATTATTTAAGCATATATAAATACCACAAAGAGAAAAAGATAAACGAGCTAGCAATGGCCTCTTTGACAGGACACCACTCCCACCTGCTTGAATAGTAGATAAAAAAAAACGAAGCTGTGGACATTTTATCTAATGTCACAATTTTACGACACGAAAAAAAAAACACAGTTACTGGTAAAAACAGCTGACTGTAGTAATCTCCTTAAGAAACTCCGACGCGTGCTTTTGCCTCCTAATGTATGAGCCCAGGAGCACCTGAATTTATCGCCATGTGCTTGCATGCACGGTAACGTAGATTCCGTGTTAATACCAATGGACCTCCAGAAAATGAGCAAAAAAACTCGATCTAAAATCTTAAGAAATTGCAACACATTTTCACGCGATGTTTATCGTCGTTTCAAAATTGTTGGTAACGAACCGCAGGGAAATCCTGAACAACTTGCCTTCGAGCTTGCTGTTATCTGTAAAAAGAAACAGAAAAGAACATATTTAGTGCACTGCTACAGTTTTCAAACATGCTCTGCTGCGTGCCGCACCTGGCTCTTGAGCAACAGGACAGAAGGCTGCACGCACTGTGCCGTGTTAGGGCTCTGATTCTTCCAGTAACCCCTGGAGTTGCAGCACCACGTCATAATGCCTGTGGAGGTAGTACGTGATGAGAAAGGCGGTGCGATCCACCAGTGTAAATGGGCGATGGACTGCACTGTACTGCGTAATAGGGTAACAAGGATATGAGATCATGAACGAGAACGTGAAAGAAGAACGTCACAGGCACAAAGAGGATCCCTGTTGACAGAAGAAGGATCCCTGTTGACACCAACTGCAACTTGTCTATGTGCTCCGGATGGTCGGCCAGCCTTCGGCACGACTTGCCTTTTTTGCCCTTGCCCAGCTGCTCGCGCAGGCATATCACTCATCTTGTATAACGATGGATCGAGATGCCACTACTGCACTAGCCTGTACTGCGTAATAGATCTATGGTCCACAGCCTTAGATCGCTGCTGGACTTCATTAAAGAGGATATGCATATAAGAGATTTGACCTGTTTTATGCCGCACGGAAATGAACGATGATCACCTCGCTGAACGTGATGTGAGACAACGTTAAGGCGAGGGAAGGAGAGAACGTCAGACGAGCGCCGAACGTGAAAGGCGCCACTGCGCTCGGCAGGTTTCGTAAGAGTGTGGAGGTACAGTTTGGCCATGACGTGATGCGACGGCGGCAGAACCTGTTGGCGAGTACACCAACTGCAACTTTTCTATCGGCTGGCGAGCCGATTCGGACCGTTCCTAGCAGCGCTTAGCATTTCGTAGGCCTAGTAAACCTGGAAGAAGCTAGGTCGATCACCATCCCCGTTGTTTACTCCACAGCACTTGCCTTTTCTGAACCAATGTGCCTGCAGCCATTAAGTGCCAGAGAAACAGTGAATGGAGGTTTGCAAGCAATGACACTGACTTTTGATTTGTCGTATTCGCCGATCATTTAGTTTAAGCCACTAGCCTGGTCCCAGCCTTCCTTGCTCGTTTGGAAGGTGCTACTGGATTGTCAGACATACACTTTCTCTAGCAGTGCAACCTACAGCTCTCCGTTGAATTCTTTGCCGTCGAAGCAGCCACCACTCCTGACGGAGGCATGTAGGCTTATCACACATGTCACTGAAGCAGAATGTGAAGGTTCGTCATGATAAGTTCAAGCTTGTAGGATGCGTTAACCGAGTCATGAAATACGCATAAAACTAGTTTCCCGCGTCCGAGCGTTGATGCACGAGCAAGAGGAGCATATATGCTGTCATATACTGTCGGAAGTAATGTCAATGCAACGCAATGGCAAGTGCGTGTCGCCTGCACAGACATGGCTCTAAAGGTAACAATTTCTTTTCAACGCAATGGTGGCGCCATCTGTCACCACAAGGCGTGTTTAGCTGTGTTTTGTCGAAGCGGTGACAGATGGTGCCACCATTCTATTGCAGTGACATTGCGTGCTGCCCACCCATGTTCCTTCATCCGTCAATATCGACAACCAATCTAAAGAAGACCACCGAGATAACGGACGAACTTTGCTGCCGAGGTGAGATAAAGTGTAGCAAAAGTCTGCAACACTAGTCGCTTCCCGTGAGGGGGCTATCAGCTACCTACCTGTTCGGACTGAAGCGGGAAGGCCTAGGCAGGCCAGATGCAGCCATATCAGGCGATTATGTCATTTATGTTGCATCGAGAAGTCTCCGGGAGACCAAGAAAGAAACTGCTGAGGTGGTAATATTGAACGGTGATTCATCTATCAATGTTTACAAGTTGTTGAGCAGTCCCAACTTTTCAAACGTGCACCATACAGCTCGGAAGCATATTGCAGGCACCTCGCGTCGACAATTTTAGCAGCCGAGCTGTTTAAGCCGACCGTCAGTCCGTGGAGCATGTAAAAAAAACCTCGCTGAACGATGATGTCACCGCGCGTTGCCTAGCGCGTTGCCACATTGTTTATGCTGCTCGTTTTTATTGGATGCAAATATTCGACTATTTCATTTCTTGCTTCTCTTACATTCTATCACTATTTCTTTTATTTGTTTGGTAAACAAAAACATATTGTTATCTCGGGAGTGCGTTGAACAACCTACTGCAATATCTCGAGGCTCCTGCACGCGCAAGCGTTAGTGCCGCCATTATACAGATAGCTTGCAGGAGGGTGCCTTACCGACATTCCAGGTGGGGCAGTCCATCTCAGCGCACTTGTCCGGTGGCGTGGCTGGCCACGTAATCCCTCGGTACACAGTCTCCTCGCACTCGTTCTTTTCCGGCAGATGACGGCTTTTCTGGAGCTCAGAATCGATCGAATCTGCAGCCGAGAACAAAAACGGACTACCGTGACTGGCAGGACGCGATAACGCTTACTCGGATTACAAATATAACTTGCGGAAAAGCTCGCTAACCGCCGTATTCAGAAATAGGATTACACGAGATATAAAACCCTGAGCCAAATTTCACCTTTCATGGATGCCCCAGTCTTGAGGGAATCACGGGAAACGAAGAGGCTGACAGAGTAGCTGGTGAGCATATTGCAAACCACAGGGTACTCTGACGACCTCATCCAGATTCACCCGATCTTAATTAGCCCGATGACGACGGTGACCCGGGCACCATCAAAATTGTTGCGTGAGCGTTGCTTGCTTGACCAGTGCACCATCAGAATTCTTGCGTGAGCGTGTCTTGCTTGTTCATAGAAGACGATGACGACGGTGACCCGCACACCATCAAAATTGTTGCGTCAGTGTTTGCATATATGTATGACACGATTCCGACTCGATGCCGACGACATGGTTTTCGCTCAAGGATGTTGAAGGTCGACTGAACGTGAGACATATAAGGCTTTCGCCTTTATAATGCACAGCGTTCGCAGCCACCGTTTCAACGACGGCAAATGCGAAGTAACCATCTCACTTCTGTGTGGACAACTCTACCGTGCCGTGAAGGAAGGAACGTATGTGTGCGTGACATCGAGACAGGAGCGGAAAGCTTTCACTGCTCGCGAAGGCTGCTAGGAGGAGCGCTAGGGCATAAAGCGCCGGAGCGCTTGATTGCCTCTTTAGACGCATATGATGGATTCGGACCAATGAAATAACTATGGAAAGGCGATTGTGGCATTTCCTTGTACTTGAACAATCGGATGCATTTGTATCGCATAAAAATGTGATTTTGGACGACAGGATTTGTGAACATTGCCGCGTCAAAACAAACAATGATAAGAAAGTCGTACTATGGACAAATAATCGAATGTTGTGTCATGATAATTAGGTTGCTATGTGACTCAAGAGCATGGCAACCGAAGGAGAAGGTGATGGGAACGGGATCCAATAACGCTATCGCGTTCCACTCTTAAAGGCGAAGCTTAAGCGCCCTCCGAGTTTTTCTTAGCAGTTGCTATTCTCTTAAATAGGGCAGTCTCGGTTTCAAGGGATGTAATGATTACAAGAAATGCTACGCACGATATGACAATTTCCCCAGAGGGGAGTTTCCTGTCCAATTTAAAAAAAAATCTATCTTTAGGTTGTCATCATAAAGCACCAGTAGTTAACACCCGATGTTACTCGTTTTGCCAAGGACAAAACGAATCGGAAAGTATTACGATCAGAGTAAAAACGGTGGTGCCTGCTTGTACAGCTGTGGTAGGCAGATAAGCCTACATGGGGAGACTAGATGATGATGTGGGAAAGGACACACCTCCGACTCCCGTTATCAACAGAAACACTGTACAGAAACCGTCGACAATGATTGTCAGTGTAAGCGAATAGTCGAACGCTTCTAGAAAGCTATTCACTTTAATAAGCGAACGATGCGGTTGAAGGTGTATATTTGTTGCAGTGAGAATATTTAGATGGCGTCTGTTTCATAGCGCAATTCCGCGCAGAACAGAGCCGGTAACTAGCACATTTGATGCAGTAGAATAAATTATTATACATATAATCATTTTCGCCATATTCGCTGTCTCTGCAGCGGCGCAAATGCCAGCGTGGAAGGCTACAAGCCATCCTCCTCTCCTGCCACCCGAACCCTTTCCCGCTGCCACCATAGAAGGAGAGGATGACGGCAGGAGAGGAGGGCTGTCATTCTGGAGCACTCCTCCACACAACTTTCAGACGCTAGAAAGCACTCGCGCTCAGGGAGCTTACATGCAAGCTCCCTACTCGCGCTACGAGACGTGTCTCTCAAAGGCATTCGGTGACAACCGCACAGCCCCGCAACGTAGTTGCGTGAGAGCACGCGTCCATTGCACCGGCGCCTTTTATTGCGATAGCAATTATATGGACACTCCAAAGCTCATTTCTGCCGTCGGCGTCGTCGTCGCCGTCGCCGTGAGGTTCCGTATGACGTCAACGGCGATGAAAGCATCGCCGCGCTCCGGACGCTGTATGTGCGAGTGAAAGGGCGCGAGAGACGCGCGCTTTCACGGGGAGCGAACGCACGTCGGAGAGCAAACGCGCGTTCTGCGCCGTGCTCCCTGAAGGGCTGCAGAATTAAGCATCTCTTTCCTCCTTTCCATATATAGAGAGCAAACGCGACTTTTTACGTCGCGCGGAAGGTTATGGGGGGACGGGAGGGAGGGCGGGGAGGCGACGTTTAGCTGCGGCACCAAATGCGTATTAATATAAAAACGCCGTGCGCGTTCGGTGCGAACGCGGGCAAAACGCCGACGGCGTCGACAACAGTTCTGTGCGTTGTTGGTGGTGCTGCATGTCCAAGTTTATACAGCTGATAAAAATACTATCCTTACTCCGTATAGCTCTCTACTAATTTGCTATCGCAATTGATGCTTCGCCTTTCGGGTGAAACTGCGACATTTTTTTTCAGGCGATAGCATTAAGGGCCTCGTGCCGCAGAAAATCCGGCGTCGGCATCGGTGTCGGCGTCGGCGTAAGCATCGGCGTCTGGCGGAAATAATCATGCCGAACCACATAATCCCGAACCACCCCGACCACAGAGGCCCTCCGCGTGGCGCAAGGCGTTAGTGAACAAAATTTGAGTTTCTCAAATTAAAATCCATAAGAAAAATCGTAAAGTACTACTTTACTACAACCTACAGGCATTATAGCGTCGGATTGTAATTGCAGCCAGGGATCTTTGAATGCTATCGCCTTTCACTCTTAAAGGCGAAGCTTAAGCGTCCTCCAATTTTCATGTTGTTTCGCTGTACTTTGGTTCTAGGCAACATTGAAGGGAATGTTTAAAACCGAGCCTTTCTAAATTTTGGACACGCGCGTGCCTTGGGGCAACAGCAAACAATTACTAAAATAATAAAAAGGTCCTAGGGCCCTCACATTTCGATTTAAACGTCTTAAATTGCTCCTGTAAAAACGTCTTCCCAGAAATGCGTTTGTGTTAAAAAGTGAAGCCGACTTTAAGGGGTAATTGTAAGCTTGGTGTTTGTAAGCTGGCTTTCCCACGTTGTGTGCTGCACTGAAGCCTACTCATAACGAAAAAAAATGTGATGCGAATGGAGCCCGATAACGCTATCACGTTACACTCTTAAAGGCGAAGCTTAAGCGTCCTCCAATTTTTATCGGTGGCGAAAGTCCGACAACCATGAAAAAGGGCTAGAAAGCCAAGGAAACCTATTCGCTAGTAAACGAAAGAAAAAAAAAGAACAGAAGCATACACGGCAGGGAGTTATAATTTGTAATCGAAATATAAATATTTAGGACTTTGGCTACAAATTATTTTCTAACACTTTGATTTAGGATTCGAAATTACCATGCATTTCGCTCCTTTGAGCTTAAATTTAGAGTCGTATGTCATTATGTAAATCCATACTCATCAGAGAGAAAGAGCGAAAGAAAGGAAGATGAAAAGCAGGGTGGTCAACCCGAAGACCAGCCGATTTGCTGCCCTGCGCTGTGGGCAAGAATGTTCACAGAAGTCATGGAGCTCGATTGGTTCGTGTTTCAGGCTTGGTGAAGCACCTTGCATCAAACGTAAGCGCCTGTATTTCCGCTAAATTAAGACCTTCCTCGTAGCCATCTTTTTACCGTTTTCACAAGCGAGACGTTCGTAAAAGAGCTTTTCCTGTATTTAACAACGACAATGATTAAACGTTAGAGACAGTTGCTTGTATATAAGTGGAATGGAAACAATTGCTGTTACTAAGCTGTTACATCCACTGTTACTAAGCTTGAACCGCTACCCTATCCTTCTTATATACGTATGTCTCCTGGTCTTTCTATATCTGAGTGTTCTGTCTCCTATACGTTGAGTTTCTTGCGTCACATCAGGTGTATTTTCATAATGCGTCCAATGCGATAAGTTTGCACCAAGGGCGTCGCCATACGGATATAATGTGTCCTTGCCCTGTGCACGCTATGCTAATACTTACGCTTTCCACGGAACAGCGCCCAGACTTCAGCAGCTTTCTGCATGGCTGCACGTCGACGCCGGTTGTTGGCGTCGGGCGCCGGTGCAAGTACCAGCTTCTGTTCCTTAAGCAGCATGCTCAGGCGCCTTTGGAAGGCGTCTTCGTGTTGCGATGGGGTACTCGCAGTCAGCGATGCGGTTGTCGTGTCATTGTATGTCGCCTCCGCCAGTAGCACAGTTCGATCTGTGCTCTCCGTCCATCCTGCCGGTGCAAGCGAGGAAGTACTGCTGCAGTCTGCCTCCGAGCCTGAAAAAAGTTTGCACCAAAACTGAATTTTACTTTCCGCAAGTTAACTGCTCCTAGCTCTATACGACTGACTGTCCTTTGTCTCTCTTCTTTTTCCTTTTGTAATAAAACGATGTAATAAAAGTGACTGTGAACATCTAAACACGGAAAAAAGTGAGTTCAGACCAGAGCTGTCTATTGGGTCACCTTGTGTACAGAGAGACAAGCTGCACTCGAAGCACAACGATAACGACGCGCACAGTCGTCGATCGTCGAATCTAAATATCAAGGGCCTAGTCCTTCCACTATTAGTACATGTATCACCGTACATTTCAGAGTAATCGCTGGCGCCCGTCTACATTCGCGATAGCACAACACAATTCGCTTCGCGCCCACAATCTGATTAGACAAGATGTTCTCGCTATAGAATCGGTGACGATATGCAATACCTTTCGGTTACATATGAGATTAGAACGTGTAAGCGCATTAAAAATACTTTGTTGTTACACATGGCCATGGGGCCTGGAGCAGTCGCCGGTGAAATTCTAATACTGGAAAGCATGGTGGTGAGAAAAGTGTGGCAACGAATAATGAGAAGGTAGATAATCACCAACCTCACAATTTGTAAATGTAGAATAAACTATAGCAGCGGTCTCTTTCAAGAGAGATGGTTCATCTTTGCGTACAAGCTGGCAAGTGACGTGCCTGTGATAATAAGGTTCATAAATGTCGGCGACCGCCCATCCCCTACCGAAATGTCGAGTGCTTTGCTTCCACGAAACTGGTGAATGCAGCATTGTGCAATCGCGAGCAGTTTATCACTGATGCCCAATGTATAGGCCTCACATTCGTATGATTCAGCCGATAACACCAACAGTTAACAGGAGATGGTGCTTCTCATATTACTGGATAGATGGGCGTTCATGCGTTTTATTACAAGCACCTTTACGCCGTTAGAAACTATCAATTTGGTTAACTGTTGTACACGCTTCTTTCGCTTCAAGACTACTCTAGTATTCCAGATTTGTGAGATAGAGCGATTGAGTTTGTGTAGAAAAGACCACTTGAATAACAGTTTGAAATAATAAATAATAAACAATTGGTTGGTATTAACGTCCACAAGGAAAATGTGAAGGAGGACGCCATTGAGTGGGTAGAGGGGTTTATTTAAGCTGCCTGGGTTCCTTTCTACTATAGGCTAAAATAACCCTTGTGGTTAGCATAAGCAGGCAGACGAGATAATGGCAGTCTCTACCACTGGTGGTGACAAGGACATTTAAAAGGAGCCCAATAGTGGTAACGCGTTTGTTCTTACTACCATTTTATTGTTTCCCTCAGAGCTTGAACGTAGCCTGAGCAACGTGTTCCAAGATGGTATAGTCACGCGGGGGTCTTCTAATGAGCACCTATAGTCGCGACAAAAGGTTATGGAAACCACGGCATTAGCAAAAAAAGCTAAATTTCTTTTAGCACAGTGCTGTAGCCTAGAATTGCTTCAACACACTGGAGTGGTCGATCATACAGCATGTGGGATGTGCCGCTTGATTTGAGTCGGCCTGCCTAGGTTGTGAAGGAAAACAATCACGACACCACCCGTGTTCAAACTTTTGCTCGCGACGGTACATTTGTGCACACCAGTGTTTTCGCACTAAGTATCTACAGAAACGCGAAAACCGGACGAATCCAACTGACGACCTCTTACTAATCTCTAAATCACAATACCACTTAACCGCAATGCAAACATATACATCGACCGGACAGTTCATTCTTGCCTACGCCCACACCTACTATATCATCATCATCATCATCATTAGCCTGTGTTTAGTCCATTGCAGGACGAAGGCCTCTCCCTGCGACCTCCAATTACCACAACTTTCGCCTGCAAATTTCCTAACTTCATCAGCTCACCTAGTTTTCTGCCGTCCGCGACTGCGCTTTCCTTGTCTTGGTATCCATTCTGTAATTCTAATGGTCCACCAGTTATCCATCATACGCATTACATGGCCTGCCCAGCTCCATTTTTTTCTTTAATGTCAATTAGAATATCGACTATCCCAGTTTGCTCTTTGATCCACACCACTCTCTTCCTGTCTCTTAATGTTAGGCCTAACATTTTTCCTTCCATCGCTCTTTGTGTGGTCCTTAACTTGTTCTCGAGCTTCTTTGTAAACCGCCAAGTTTCGGCCGCATATAGTAGCAGTGGACATAAATATAGGTTGATGATCATGATGATGATGATATTAGCACCGGTAGAATGCGGGGATTGTATACTATTCTTTTCGACGACAGTGGTAAGCTGGCAGTCAGGGTTTGGCAATGCCTGCCGTATGCGCTCCAACCCAATTTTATTTTTCTGTAAATTTCCTTCTCATGATCAGGATTCCCTGTGAGTAATTGACCTAGATAAACGTACTCCTTTACGGACTGTAGAGGCTGACTGGCGATCCTGAATTATTGTTCGCTTGCCAGGCTATTGTACATTATGTTTGTCTTCTGCATATTAATCTTCAACCCCACTCTTACACTTTTTCTGTTAAGATCCTGAATCATTTACTGTAATTCGTCCCCATTGTTGCTGAATAAGACAATGTCATTTGCAAACCGAAGGTTGTTGAGATACTCACCGCTGATCCTCACTCCTAAGCCTTCCCAGTCTAAAGTTTGAATACTTCTTCTATGCATGCAGTGAATAACATTGGAGAGATTGTGTCTTCTTGCCTGACCCCTTTTTGATAGGTATCTTTCTACTTTTCTTGTGGAGAGCCAAGGTTGCTTTACAATCCTTGTAGGTATTTGCAAAGATATTAACATATGCCTCCTGTAGTCCTTGGTTACGCAATGTCTCTATGACTGCTGGTATCTCTGCTGAATCAGATGCTTTTTGATAATATATGAAAGCCATATAGAGAGGTTGGTTGTACTCCGCAAATTTCTCTATTACCTGATTCATGACATGGATATGATCCATCGTAGAATATCCCTTCCTGAAGTCAGCCTGTTCTCTTGGTTGGCTGAAGTCAAGCGTTGCCCTGATTCTATTGGAAGTTATCTTGGTGAATATTTTATGCAATGCTGAAGGCAGCTAATGGGTCTATAATTCTTCAATTTTTTAACGTCTCGCTTCTTATGTATTAGTATAATGTTGGCGTTCTTCCAGCTATCTGGTACACTTGAAGTCATGGGGCATTGCGTATAAAGGGCCGCAAGCTTTTCAAGCATGATATCTCCTCCATCTTTGATTAAATTGACTGTTATTCCATCTTCTCTAGGAGCGTTTCGCCTGGTCATATCTTGCAAGGCCCTTATAACCCACTCCATCGCTAGTTATAGAAGGAGCCTCTGTATCCTGTTCATCACTACTTCGAATGAACATAGCTTGGCTGCTCTGGGGACTGTACAGGTCAGTATAGAATTCTTCCGCTGATTTTACTATGTCATCGAAATTGCATACATTTTGCCTTGTCTTATGCCAAGTTTTCTTCTCACTGATTTCATGCTGCGTCCATTATTTACTGTTTCCTCAATCTTTTCCGCGTTATATTTTCGAATATAACTCACTTTCTTGTTGATCAGTTTTGACAGTTCCGAGAATTCTGCTCGATCTCTTGAGTTTGACACTTTCATGCTTTTTCGTTTCTTTATTAGGTCCTTTGTTACTTCGGACAGCTTACCTACTGGTTGCATTGGTGCCTTACCTCCCACTTCAAGTATTGCTTCTGAGATCAGCCAAGATACGGTTTCTTTCATTACCTCTATGTTGTCTTCATCTTCCTGTTCTAAAGCTGCATATTTGTTTGTGAGCACCAAATACACTCGCAAACAAAATATACACTGTTGGCACACATACTATATATGTCCACGCAAAATACCCTAGCATATGGCTACATTTTAAGAGGTATCAGCACTTGAATTCATTTCTCACATGAATACAAATTTCTAAAGTGCAGTAAAGAGAAAACAGCACGGCTGCCTTCTGCTTCCGAAACTTAGTGTTACCAGGAAATTGCGCAAGGTTTCATGCAAAAAAAAAAACTGTTGCGACACAGTCAGGTTTCCTGATATGTCATCTCGGTTGCGCAATCAAAAGAAACGTTCCGCGCTTACAATCTCTCAGCCCTTTATCATACAGGGATTTGAGTTTCGCTCTCCGGAGCTGCGACTTCCCAAATCAGCTGGAGACGAGGCAGCGCTGAAACAACTGATGCAAACAAGATACCTTATCCAGTGTCATCTGAGGACTTAAATATGCCAGCGGATACAATGCCGACAGATGCTGCTGGGAAGACCGAGGCACAATCCTCGTTCTTATATAGATTCCTTATGTCTACGCTTCACCAGCGCCGATTAGGCGCCAGAAGTAGGCTAAACTACGATATATCCACTACGCTCCACGCACCAGGAACTTTCTAACCCATCTGTTCCATACAGCGTTCTACAAAACTATCTTAGAGGGAACGCTGACGCTAGTGTGTTGTGGCGTTATGTTGTAACGTAATAAGTTTGAATAATTACACGAAGAGGTACTACTTAGCTGAAACCAGGAAAGTACCAGGAAAGTAGCAGGAAAAGAAAAGGGCCATGAGTAAACTAGTAGCAATGTACAAGTGAACGTTGGTGGAATGACATTCGCAAAAGATATAAAAATACCGCAAAACATTTTGAGAACCACGTGGGGGAACTAGGAGCTCCCACTTGAAATTCGCAAACCTCTATACTGAATGAATACAGTAACATCTTCGAAAGAGACGTTGCACTGCTGCACGTGGGAGAGGTTGTTAGTGAAAAATGAAACAAAACAAAAGCGTAGTCTAGGCTCAAACAGATCCAGCAACGGAGAAGCTGCATAACACAAAATCAAACGCAGAAAACTTTATTTAGAAGAGGCAATAAAAAATAAGTTTCTAATAACACGGCAGCAGAACCCCATGAAATTCCAATGCATCTTATCGAACAGTTCGGCCCAAAGAGCAAGGCACAGCTGATTAGTGCCTACAAGCAAGTGAAAACATTTCAATTGGGGGGCATGGAATCAGGATGAAGATAATCTATAAAGGCAGCAGCGATAAGGATAAAGCATGCTTGTACAGACCAATTACAGTAACGTCGGTGATATGAATGACAGTGCAAGACATAAGATTAGAGCTGTCGATAGGTGGAGAAAAACGGAACATTGGGTTAATTACAGAATGGATTCAGGCCAGGCAGACGCTTAGCGGATAATGCTTTTGTACTAACTCATTTAATGGAGGTTTCAATGCTTCAGAATGGATCATAACGCCCATCGTCCTAGATATCAAAGGTGGTAGCCGAAATGTATACTGGGAATTGGTATGGGATATTCTCAAATGAAAGGACATATAGACGGCGATTTCTTGGAGCTGCCCAAGTAGATATACTGTGTGTCCCAGCTAACGTTAGCCAGGCTATTCAAAGAATAAAAGAAAGATTAAGGAGAACACCGTGCAAGATACCTACACGGCGTTCGGCCGTCAGAGGTCTGACAGCCGAACACCGTAGGTCTGACAATCTTATCTGGCACCGTGTGAGTTTTTTTTTGTTCAAACAGCCTGGCTAAAGTTAGCTGGGACACCCTATCTAAGGACAACCGAGTACAAAACGCATATGGCGAAGGCCGCAAATGCAGAGAACGGGTGCAGATTCACAGAGGACTGAAGCAAGGATGATCATCTGTCTCCATTGCTGTGCACGCTTTATGTTAAGAGAATAGAGAGACAATTGGGAAATAGTAAAATATGTGTTGATTTAGGTTACACACGTAAGGGACATAAACCGACAAAACGGACAGAGGGTCCCTGGGCTGATGTAAGTATGACGACAACCTTGCACTTTTAATGAACAATGCAAGGGATTTACAGACGTGTGGTAATAAAGCGAGATCTAGGCTTTAATTTTAGCTCGTAGAAATGTTAAATTATGATCTTGAATGAAGAGACGTGTAATGACAAGATATAAATTTCCTAGTAAGTCATACCCATATTTAAGCAATACCTTGGTGTATACACGAATGAAGAAAATAGTTACTCTAACTGACTCACGCGCGGCCGTCAGGGCTTTTGCTTCGGGAATGGTTGCGAGACAGGCGGAGGCGCTTCTGAAGAGCAAGTCCAGAACTAACTCTGACTCCGTCCATTATATTACGTGGTTCCCTGCTCACATGGGTGACAACGTGCTGCCGGGCCGCCCGAACCCCAATGAGATTGCTCACCGCCGTGCGCGAGAATTCACGCGCCGCGACGGCGGTGAGGCTTCATTGGAACCGGAGGAACTCGGCCACAGCGACCCCTTATTAACATTCCATGAGATCATCTCCCACTATAAAGAGGAACGCAGGCGTTTCCCGCCTCCACACCAAAATCTATTTAGAGCTCAATCGATCACGCTTAGGATGCTTCAGACGAGGTCATATCCCTCGCGAGATTTCCTAAGCAGGATTAATACAGAAATTGACCCACAGTGCCCGGATTGTGGGGAGGAGTTTAGCACTCTAGCACATATGCTCTGGCAGTGTCCTGCGTTACGGGATACGTCACTCACCAGCGAACAGGACTGGGACGAGGCCATCTCTAGTGTGGAACTCAAGCTCCAGTCCATGGCCGTCCAGAGGGCCCGTGAACGAGCGGAGAGGCTTGGCCTCCCGATTCCGACATGGGAGCAGCCAGCGGCAAGCCGGGGGCCCCAACGGGTCTCCGCCGGCTGGTCCCTCAGGACCTCAATAAAAGTTCATTGTCTGTCTGTCTGTCTAACGTCCACCAAGAAAATTTGAATGTCTAGGGAAAGTGGAATGTTGGTACAAGGAATCATCGATAGCTTTGTGGCTATGGTGGTTCGAGGAAATTGGAAATACAAGGTGGTGCGCGGAAATTGGAAAGGAGTAAAAATGGTAGCGCTAACACTCGCAAATGCCATTTCGCGCTGAAGATCAGAGATCTTGTCAGAGTTGGAATTTAACCAAAAGGTCAGTGGGCCAATTGACATTAGAGAGAGAGAGACAAAACTTTATTGAAGGTCCTTGCTGGGGCCAAGGGAGGCGGGGGGCCGGGAGACTAGCCCCACGGGAGTCCCCTTCCTCAGGCGGTGACCAGACCATGAGTCTTGAGTCTTGGCAGCGTCGTCGGCCAGCTACTACAACTACACAGAGTCGGTCCTCCGGGCATCCGCTGAGCAGTATTGCCTCCCACTGCTTGGGCGTGGTGATTCTAAAGGACTGTTGCTGTGTTTGATGCTGTGCGGTGCTGCGCGGCATGCCCAGATAATGTGGTCGAAATCTGCGCGTGGCGTGTGGCATGTTTTGCATTGCGGTGTGAAGGCATCGGGGTAGATGTGATGGTAGAGGGACGGTGTAGGAAAGATGCACGTCTGTAAGAGCCGCCACCTGGTCGATTGATGCTTGTTGAGAGACTTGTCGGGAGGGGGTTATTTGAGGCGGGCTTTACGTTGACATCAGTGACACACGGTAAAACTATAAATCAGGCACTACAGGGTGACACGGGTTGGGCCCCTCTTTCGAGGTCAGAGAAGCGAACAGCAAAATTAGTTTTGAAAGAAGGCTTGGGAACGCGGATGAAAAGAAATGGGCGGCTAAAGTGCACAAACATCTGTACCCAAGAAGGGCGGACAATGGAATGGAGAAAGAGGTAAAGAAAGTAAAGGGTCATTGTAAGTGCGAATATACAACCTGGAATCATCAAAAATAAAATGAGAGAAACAGCAATGGTAAACTGGGGGCAATAAATGAAAACAGAAAAAGTCCTTGGGGATGCACACGCATAGACAGCAAGAAGTTAAGAGGTAAATTTTGTACGATAACACAAAGGGCTATTTGGCTAGAGGCCAGAGCTACCTAAGGCCAGAGCCTTAGGAAGAAGACATGCAGGCGCATATTGACCCTTTCCTGGAGCAGCTTGTTCTAGAGAAACGAGATGGCGCTTTCGGCGGTGCGCCGTACGTCGCCTCAGCGACGACGCACAAATACGAAACCATTACCGCTTCTTGCTTCTGTGCGATCAGTTGTCGGAAATGAAACTTTTTCGCTAACGCAATGTGCTCCAATCATGCTGTATTGAATAATTTGGGTTGAAGACGTGTGCAGTAGTTAGCTGCAAAAATATATTGACTGGTATATTAAGTAATGTAATGAATATGTGTGGTCAAGTTCGCGGACCGCTACTGCAACTGTCCGTACGTGTTTACGGCACTTTGAGATGTACGGCTTTCCTCGAGGATACAGAAATTTGCTCATCCGCCAGCGTTGTATCGCTAACCTTCCAAGAAAAGGCTCCAGCCCCGGTACGTCGGCAAGAGTGAGTGCCGCTCGTTAAACAATGATAAAGGGCATAGCGCCGCTTCCTGTGATAGTAGGATTCGCGCACAGTATCTACACATATCTACCCCAACTGGCACGGAAACTTACGCCCACTCTTGAATAGATGCGCACTATATACGCACAATAAATGACGGTACTACACCGATAGGGCACGAATGGTCGAAGCTGAACGTATCGTGACGGTCCACAAGAGTAAGCGAGTTACTAGCGATAATACGTCCTTGCTACAAGGTATTACAATGTACTGAACAGCTACGTTTCAATCCTTGTGCTCAGCAAGAAGAAATGTTCCAGCGTTTCAAGCGTCTGGCAGTGTTCACAATCCGGGCTGTTAGACTGGCCGATGAGGTGTGTGTAGCGACGGGTGGAAGCGACGCCCAGTCGAATCATGTGTAGCAATGACGCTTTGCTCCGCGTAGCCTTCGCGGGCAAACAGAATTTAACGTCTGCGTCGATCATATCTAGGTGCCTGTGGATGTTGTCAGCGTGGGCTCCGTATGCCTCCGTAAGGTCCTGCATGAGGGCCTCGATCAATGAGTTAGTGTCAGGTCGCAGTATGCAGTCCGTACTTCAGAGGAAGAGAATGCCGATCTTGCCTCACTGTCAGCGAGTTTATTGCCAATCACACCACAATGACTAGGCACCCATTGAAAAGTGATCACGTGGCCACGTAGCTCGGCACTGTGATTAAGTTCAGCGATTTCAAGCACGAGCAGGTAATATGGTCCTTTCTTTAAAAAGCATTTCAGCGCCTGTAGCGCTGATTTGGCATTGCATAACACCGTCCATTTATGAGGGGTCTGCGTTCTCATAAAACGGACAGCCTCCCGTTTTGCCGCAAGTTCCGCAGCCGCAGATGTCGATTTGTGGTCCATTGAAATCACCGGGTAATTCCAAGTTGCGGGATAACAAATGCTGCCGTTGTGATAGATGGCGTGACCGAACCATCAGTATATACTTGTATAGTCCCACTGTACAATGTAAATATATGGCACAAGGTGAGCTGCTTCAAGCCAATGGAAGAAACGTGTGATTTCTTCGTAATTCCAGGTATTTGAAGCCTCACTAGTGGTCTGAGTAATGTCCAGGGAAGTGTCTCGGGGATGTTGGTGGCCTGGAACCTTGCAGGTATAATGCTTGCGTGGTACGCAATTGCTTTAGAAAAAGCACAGTCAGGTGTTATTCTTGGAAGCGTTGACAGAGGATGCTGTGAGTGCCTCGCAAGCAGGCGAATATAAGATCGCACAGGTTCACAAGACCTGTATACTTCGATTGGGAAGCCCGTGCTTCCGCTATTGTGCCCTTAGTTGGCGTGCAGCGTGGCAAGCCAAGGCATATCCACACTGCGCGTGCTTGAAGGCTCTCCAGCGTGCGCATACAAGATGGCGCCATGTTAGATAGCGCAGGCATACTGTAGCGTATGTAGCCCACAAAAAGTGCCTGGTACACTTGGAACAAACTTTGTTCAGAGGGCCCCCATCTGAGTCTAGATATAACACTCAGAACGTGTATGAAGGTTGTCAGTTAAGCCCTAAGCGCAGTAACATGTTTTGTACAAGAATGATTGCAGTCTATTATCGCACCAAGAAATCTGTGGTGGCTGACTAAAGGGAGCGCCGTTCCATCAACAAGGATGGGTTATTGTGACATTGATTTGTGCGTGAATTCCAACACTGCACACTTAGTTGCTGAGAGTTGCAGGCCTCTACGCCACAGGTACTTCATTGTGATAGTAGCCAATGAATAGATATAGAGTTATGAAAGTATCCGGCAGAACCCATATCACGATGAATGTCGACGTTAGCGCGATTAGCATTGAATCAATGTCGCGACACACCGTACTGCCAAAGCCGGAACGTGTCATATGTGAGTCGTGTATTCAGCCGGGTTCCGCTCCCGAGCTTCGATGTTGATGGTGATGATTTGTTGGCATGCCATTTTAAACGGGGCGGTGATAAATAGTTCCCCTAGCCAGCTTGAGTTACTCAGGTATTCTATACATGCTTTTCATTTTAGCAGTTTTTATACACCTCCTTAAACGTTTTTTTTTTCTTCCCACAGCACACGCTGCACCATCTAGCGGGCACCGCCGCGAATTCTGCGCGTGGCACGTGTGTGAATATATATTCAGACAAGATTGTCTGGAGATATATGACGCGGCGTTGATTCCACCGAGAAACCCGAGAAATATTAAAGGATCTTTTTTTTTTTTGGTTTGTTATTGAAGAGGAGCACCTACACTGTGTCACATCCCCAGTGACACAAGTTGGTCCGGCGGTTGGCTTTGAATCGGGTTCTCTCATAACAGCAGCTCCACGCGCTACCCATTAGATCATGAACTATCCAGGGATCTAAGTTGACCGATGAACGATAAGATAGATCGATGGACACCGTAATATTTGTGAAGTATCCTAAGAATGCTAATCAAATTAAATGTATGTTACCAGTCTAAACTGATTTTAGCGTAGCTATTTAGCAACCAGTAGACAACGATACGCAGGAATAATACACACAAGGCTTCACCGGCGAAAGTATACGCTTTTTGTGCCCCACCTAAACCACTTCTCCTTACCGCATCCATATTTTTCTCGCGGAAGACATAGTCATCATAGCTGCAGCTGATAACTTCGTCGCCTACGCACAGCAGCACGCTCGCCATCTAAAGCAATGAGTCTTTACCTTGCTTCCTTATCCGGTGACCAGTAAATATTAAATGGCACCTGGCTTGTTTTGACCAGATCGCTAAAAACAGTTAAAGCTCTACAAAATCAGCGTAGCGCTGCGCAAGGCGCTACAAGTCCTCACGTAGAATTTTGGTGACGCCTGCTATAAGCATGTCATGCTCATACAAACCCGGAATTTGCAGTTAATATAGAAGTGCTGCTGATGCTTTTGGTAGATATGTTGAACTGCAACAGAATGTGTTTTCACCAACTATCCCACTACATGCACCAGAAGACCAAAGGACACATGGAAGCGTCGATAAATCAACTCACAGTTGTCCGCTGGTTGTGCCGCCCTTAACAAACCTGCAAGCCACAGAAGTTGCTGCCAGCGGGCCTTCATGACGGCCGGTGGCGGTTGCCGCCAGAGTGTCGTCTCTTTGAGGTTACCAGCTGTTTTTGGCCGGCATATAAGTACTCTCCCTCTGTTTGCCAACTCATTAGTTTGGTCGCCAGCACCTGGTACGCTGAACTCTACCTTCACTGATAAGCGGTCTCAGCCTTATGTGCCCGCTCTATAGCGAGAGCATAAAGTGGTGCTCTCCACTCTTGAACTTAGTCTGCTGCAATTAGACACTCGAGAATGTGGCTACGTGCTGTTTTCCTGTTTGTGCGGTAAAAACACATGCGGGTAATAGAGCACTTGACATGTAGTAGCCCCGTCTTGTAATGTTTTAGTTAACCGCGCATAGAAAGCGCCTGAGAAATACATTTCAATCTTGTTCAGTTCAGTTCAGCTCAGTTTTATTTCCTTAAAGACTCCTTTGCTAGGGGTATTACACAAGGGTGGGTACAGCTGATAACGTAACAGAAACACAGGTATTTAGAAAAGCTGAACAAAAAAGTTACATTTCGCAAGTGCACTCTTGTGATCTTTCCATGCATGTTCACGCGCTCATTCTTGTCTCTTTACGTATACGAAGTAGAAATAATAAACTAAAGAAAGTGGTTAGAAGCAGTAACGTAGAACTGTGTGGCCTCAGATATGATCGACGGACAGCTCGAAACTTCGCTTATCCTGATAACGACATGAAAGCATGGTGTCCGACATAAATTCGTGAATGGAAATCCGGATGAACGGTTTATTATATTCAAACATCGAAAAACACTGTTTGCTAACTTTTGTATTCAGTGATGCGATTTCGATTCCCAGGAATATATTAACAGCGCCTGATGCGTTTTAAAATCTCGAATCGATGAAGTGAACTCAACGTCCTGCACGTCCCTGTTCATATGCTTGACGCGTGCTACCATCCCTGAGCTAGGTGGCGCGCGTAAGAAGACGCGGGCATGTCGGCTGCGGAACAAGGGGTGGTGGTTGCCACTGTACCAACGGTGATTGAAATGGAAGTTTCCCACCCCGTGCATGCCAACCAGCTCCTGATGCTCACAAAGAAGCTCTTGGAAGAGTGCAGCTTCGTCGAAGCTTTCAGGTGACATGTGCATAAAATATGGGTAAATATAGGTATACCGGATTTCAATTCAAGTTACGGACTTCACTGATATGTCAAGATTGTTTACTGCTCCCATGACGAAACAATTAAGAGACACGCTCCACAATCTCCACTAGTCTACGACCCAGTGCATACAAAGGCGAAACCCACATCTTTTCTGCCTCGATTCGGTTATTTGCGTAAGCGTTTTAAGTGCTTTCTGTTCGCGATATTCTCGATTTCACAACATAATTATCGGGTCCCATTAACGTCGTTAAATAGTTCTTTAACTGTATATGCAAAATTCGCCATGGAAGAATCCCAACGCATTATGCGGTTAAGCCGGAGGTACAACGCTATACTAGAACCCACATATACCAAATAGCTGCAGTTGGCCTGATGCCAGTATTAAAGTTTCAGGCATAAGCTAAACTGGGCTGGTATATGCAAAAGGAATACCGAAACTTTTTCTATATGTGCGGCGAGTTCTGGCTGTGTTAATATCGAAAACTCCTCATTTCTGAACCCATTTTGCACGTGTGCATAGAGAGGGCAAACATGCGATGTTTATTGCAGTGAAGCCACAAGATACACGCACATAGCGATGACGTGCGAACTTGTTTGTCGAGAGAATATAGAATGCTGAAATTAGCCATCAATAGAAAACAAAATATCAAAAAGGTTCTCGCCCCTAATGGCGTGTAGCGCAGGCACACATCCATCGCAAGTGCGAGCCACTTTGGTATTCTCTGCAGGTTTACTACGCCATTAGAAGAGGGTGTATGGTAGCGGCAAAAACATGTAGGCGGCGAATCGCAAGCCCACTCTGTAGTCTAGACGACGTTGCGTACAGTTCGACACTACCGCCGAGAAGCGTATTTTAGACTTATTTTGCTTTTCGTTTTCGCAGCTAAGAATTATTTACATGAAGTCTACTTAAGCGTGGTGACCAAGGCGGCACATTTTCAAAAGAGCTTTATTTATAGCTGACCACACATAAGTTGTACCAACTCCATGTTCTCATTTACATAAATTTTGCCCTGTGGTACGTCGTATAAATTAACTTTCCGATGGGCAATGTGCGGCACGCCCCTGTTCTTTAGTACCTGTGTTGAATGCGCTGAAACGAGTACCGGATGCACTTCATGCAGCGTTCTCGAGCTCCGCAAGTACATTTCGATGGATTCAGCGACAAACATTCGAAAGGTTATATTACAACGCTGGCAGTTCACTTGTACTACCCGGGCCTACAGTATCGCAACTCGACGGTTTATTCTGCGCTCATTGCAGCAGCACGGCAGCAGCTTGCATCACCGTAAACGAAGGCAACTTTGCATTTTTGTTACTTCAAAACCAGGCAAGCAACTGTGCCAAGTGCTACACTGAACGACGTGGACCGTAAAATGCGATCTTTCTGGAAAGTCTGAGCAATAACAAAGCAGCGGTAAGCGCAACATAATTTTATAAGATATAAAACGAAATATGCACGTCCCTGTGCATATGCTCGACGCATGCTACCATCGCTGAGCCAGGTGGCACGCGTAAAAAGACGCGGACATGTCGGCTGCGGAACACTGGGTGGTGGTTGCCACCGTACCAACGGTGATTGAAAAGGAAGTTTCCCAGCCCGTGCACGCCAACCAGCTCCTGATGCTCACAAAGAAGCTCTTTGAAGAGTGCAGTTTCGTCGAGAAATACGTCAACTCGGACATTGCGTTCCTCGGAAGTTTACTTGAGCAGCTGAAGGACGGCGTACTACTATAGGGCACTACTGGGCGCATAGGAAGAGGAATATGATCGACATGATCCAGCTGCTAGGCCAGCGCGCGTTCTTTCTGACCCTCAGCATACCCGAGCTGTACAATGAGCGCCTGCACGAAGTCATCCAGAGAGTCAAGGAGCCGTTCGACGCGCGCGCAGCCGCTGAGTGAATGCCATAGCCAGCTGCCTGCAAAATGCATAACGTATAACTAACTAACGTATGCTTAACTTTGACTCCCACCGTTGTATTCGCATTTTATTGCGAAGCATTCTTTTTCTTTTGTTCACGTTGTTTCTTCGGCTATTCAAAATTCATCTTTTCTTCTACACGCCGGTGTCATCCAGATTTTAACGAAAATTCGCATTATTGATGACTGTTGTATCCTGCAGTTCTACCTGTTTTCTTTGAGATAAGTAATTTCGGCGTACTCGCACTTTTCTGCACACACTAAAATTGTTGCAATGCGGGGTCTGCGCTTTCTAACCTTTGTTTGCAGGCTGTCAAGTGAATCTCATTCTCCGACACATCTACTCAAGCTGTAAACAACAATTTGTCTTCCTCAACTTGAATACGGGTCGGTGGTCTGCAATGGGGCCTCAAAATGCAGCAGTGACACTAAAAAAAGGGTCCGTAAAAAGTTGCTAGCCGTACCTATATACGACCGCCCCTATACACTATTATTTTGTCGCCGACATAATCACGCTGACCTTCTGTTTCCGTTCAAACTCCTTCACGGTAACCTCACCTGCTCCGAACTCCTCAGTCGTAGCGTGCTTCGAATTACGCGTAAGATCAGCAGGGAACAGTAATATTTTCACGTGCTTTCATGCCATAGCCAACACTCAAGTGTGCATGAAATTCAAAGTATTTATAGCTCTTAATCTTTTTTATGTTGATATTTTCCATAAAACACTGCCATTGCTTTGTTCCGAGCTTCGGATTGTTATATCTTAGCAATTTTCCCACATTGTTCAAGTCTTTGTTTCTGTCTCGGTGTTCTGAAGTTATCATGAGTGAAAATTTCATATTATTTGCACATTTTTTCATTATTGTTCTTTCACATTTACATTGTTTTAATTTCTTCTCGCAGTGTGCCCAATCGTTCTTTTTGTTTGTGTTTTCCCTCGTTTTTTATTTACGTTATACTGTAGTTGTTTAGTTTTTACTTCATTTCTGCTGCTATATCCATGTGCCAGCATTCAGACCTTAGAGTCATTCCTGGGCACGTTAAATAAACAATTCTCTGATTAATAATCTTTAGCTGTGATTGAGAAGGTGTTGGCAGGTGGCGGCAGCTGATGCTCTTCTCGATCGTCTTAGCTATGCATAAGAGTGGTGCAAATGCCACTGAATGCAAACGAAGTCCCTCGTGACTGCCGTATGTTAAGCACATCGATCTCGGACACTAAAATAAGTAGTTATCCTCCTGAGGGACGCACCGCAAACACATCGACTCACCTTGCTCAAAAACAAATGAAACAAGAAAAAATGCTGAAGCTATGTCATCATTAGCATATTCGCGAGAACATAGAACTCTAGGCTGACAACATCGTAACTATGGAGAGAGGGTGAAGGCATTGCGTTTTAATATCGCTGTTGCGAAACCGAAACAACCAGGCGGCCTTGTCGTTGTTAGAATCACTCCTGGGTGCGACGACACACATTAATCATTGCGGAACAGTTGGCATTCTCAACTGGCGCGGTCGCTCGGTGACAAGTGCGAAATGATCAACTATAGTGTGAGGGTAAAAAGCGGCATTCCAAAACTGCATGGGGTCCTGAAACCTGCGTGTACGAAAACGCGCTAATTAATGATTCGCAGGGGCCGTGCGCGGGCGCAAACATGAATTATTAAACCGGGTGTCGTAAATGACAAAACGTTCCCATCATACCGAAAACGGCCTTACGCACGGGAGTGATGGACGCTCGAAAGCAGCAGCAGGCGTCATTACACTGTGGCCGTTATATCATGCCATGGATCTACGCTGCTGCACAAGGTGCCGATCGTTACGGATTTCAAAGCATCAAGGAATTATTAATTCATTTCACTGGCTAGTCTTATACTACCCCCCCCTCCCCCAAATAAAAAAAGAACAAAAAAAATAAAAGTAGCACCTAGTCTGCCGTTAAG
Source organism: Dermacentor silvarum (assembly GCF_013339745.2). Classification (NCBI taxonomy): domain Eukaryota; kingdom Metazoa; phylum Arthropoda; class Arachnida; order Ixodida; family Ixodidae; genus Dermacentor; species Dermacentor silvarum. The sequence goes on along the minus strand of NC_051155.1, from coordinate 153,574,901 downwards.
CTTTTCCACCGAAGGCTAAGTGTGTCAGGCTGACCCCCGGACAAGTAGATTCCATTGTTGATAAACTAGCTTCTGTAACTATGAGTACTGCCGAAGTATGAACTTCTTGCTGTAAGTTTCGGAACAAAAATGCGTCAGCAAGCGTGCTGCATTTCCGACTACGCAGCAGCTTGCGGTAATTAGAAACCCGGTGAGATATTGCACCAAATTACTGGCGTGTGGCTCGTCGTGAATGTAGCCTGATCAATGATTACCCAGCTCCATATAATGTTCACCAACAATTTATGACATCATACAGAGCATGCAGGAACAGTTGTCTCTCACATTTACTTCGTTCTTTGGTGTACCATACTTCGACTTAAGTAGTAACACATGGAGGAGGCACCACTGTTACAAATATAACAGTGACGACAACGACTAGTGGAACTTGTTGAGCGATAATTGATGAATCCTGGACGCGAATAGAATGAAATTCTGCAAGAAATTGGTCGGCACCTCATTGAATTTAGCATCATGTATGTATTGCTTGAAAAGTTCATTGCGCATCGGTCATACCTAGGAAAATTGCTCATATTTAATAAAAACATACTGAAATAAAATAGAAGACACAGTGTCTAAACATGTGTTGCTTTTGTTTTTGTACAAAAGTTCTTATGACCACAAAATTTGCTTTTTGCATAACCCAGTACCTTCGCTGTGACTAACAATATTTCATTTACAATAACAATGACTTTTCATTAGCGCCTGTATAGTTAGTTTTTCCGTCGTTCTTCACGTTAAGTACACATCTTCTGGGTACTTGTAAGAGCTCTCTTCCTAGAATTATGAGTCACGAACAGGCACTTTAAGCACGACAACTAGAAGAATAAATGATTTATTGATAAAACTTCCTACTAAAAATGCCCGCCGTCACGCTGCATACATACTTTCCCATTATATATTGCTCTTTAGTTGCCGCTGGACAGGTAGCCAGATACCTTTATTAATGACGGAGGCTAATCACATAGTAGCATAGCCAATACCTTGACATGGAGGGTGTCTATTTTTGCGTTGGAGTGTTTCTCTTCGTTTTCCTGCTATTTATTTTTTTTTCAAATAGAAAGTGTTTTAGGAATCAATAAAATTCTTCGGCCGTTCTGTTATTGAACCCATCCCCTCCTATCTAGCTGCCGCTCTGTAAATAAAGCTATCTAATAGGTGACAGGCGCCATGTAAAATAGAGAGAGATAGAAATAAAAATTAATTTTTATTCATGTCTTTTTATTTATTGAGTACTTCTAGCCTGAATTCCAGGCCTTAAGCAGGAGTGGGTTACAGTTTTCGGTACAAATGTACCCGAACGTTGCAAGTACCCTGTTACACGGGCACTTGCAACGGCCGTTAACATAAACGGCTGAAATAGTCTACATATTCGTGAAGCACTCCGTATGAAGAGTGTTTAGAATTCCGGGTGTTTCTACGAGAACTTGAAGTATTATTTAAGAAAAGGCGTTTTGAAAAAAATGGCGAGAGCTTGCACTAGGCCGCGCAAAGCTCAAGACACAGCGAAGCTGGCCGATTGATTGCGTCTCTTGTCTGTAGCTAGGTGATCTCTCTCTTTCTTTCTTTCTTTCTTTCTTTCCCTCGCTTTCTTTCTCTATTTCTTTTTCTCTCTATCTCTCCTTCTTTCTCTCTCTCTCTCCTTGTTTCTTTATGTCGTATGTATGTCAGTGAAAAACAAATTATTGTGTTAAGAAGAATTTTTGCCTGGTTTCTCCTTTCAATTTTCTGCGATAATGCTAACGGAGACGTGGATCACATGTGACTATAATGTTTTTAGATTGAAAGTCTATTCCACACATTACGTAAATAGACAAAATGTCCGCAGCGGTGGTGTATCACTGTTAGAGCACTGCACGGGCTCGGGCTTGCCCGAAAACCCGGACCCGGCACGCCCAGGAGCCGGGCCGGGTAGAGCAGTTTTTTCACGAGCTTGGACCGGGCTCAGGCACGGCATGTCTTTTTTGACCAGGGCCCGGGCCGGGTTCGGGTATTTTGACGCGGGCCCGGGCCGGGCTTGGACTTTCTGGTGGTGTGCATGTAACGTGCCGCGAGTTATTTTCGCGCGTCTCGACTCTGAAAAACCTGTTGCCCCGGCGAAGCTGGAAGCTAGCAGTGCTACTCCTGTGTACTTACCTTTTCTTCTTCCGTCGTATTTTGCGCTGTTTGAACAGAATGTAAAAGTCCAGATAGACCGAAGTCACGTCAAACCAAAGGATGCCATTGTATTCCTTACCTAAATCAATGTAATTAATGCTTTAAGCGCGGTGCAAGCGCGTTCGCGACTTGCTGATTCTTCAAAGGCGAATTGGTAAAACGATGAGTGGTAAGATAATTCGTCACACGGCTGAAATATGGCACTGCGTCCATCCATGATTGCACGCATGCTCTCAACCGGCCGCCTAGCAGCAGTGCATTACGCTGCACCATGGAGGAACGAGAAGCTTTCTTTCTCCATTTGCTCCAACCATGCGCTGCGCTCACGACCGGTCGTGGCTGCGCTTCGGCTATATAGTGTACTAGAATAAGGTTGAGTGGGACGAGCGGCTGGGGCGGCGCATGCTTTGCAGTGAGGCGCCCGACGTGAAAAAAAAAAAAAAAACTCTGGCGGCACTGCGATAGAAGTGGATTGGGCCGCATCAAGGTCGCGCCGTTGGGAACTGCCGGCGATACTGCTCGGCAGGGTCATTCGTACTACTTCGCGCGCTGGTAATTGCGTGCAGACCGCTCAAATGGTGTTCATAATTGCATATGACATGTATTTATGCCTTATGAATATATTCTTTCATTCTCTTCTTTATTATCTTTTTTAATGCCACTCGGTGATCTTTTTCGGTCTCGGGCCGGGTTCATTCAGGCCGGTTTCGAGCCGGGTTCGGGCCCAGTTCGGGCCTAAGGTAAAGGGGTGGCGGGCAGGGCCGGGCTGGTGACGTAGATTATTTCCGTGCCCGGGCCGGGCCCCGGTCTCGCCATAAAACTTTCGGTCGGGCTCGGGCGGGCAGCCCAATGCAAAAACGGGGTGCAGTGCTCTAATCACGATTGCTTAGCACGACGCAGAAGTTCAAATACTCGAATCATACACTGTAATAACCCGAGATTATGAAATTCAGTCAGTTTTTACGCAAAGCACTGTCTTTTCTTCGTGTTACCGGCCTCCAGACGGTAAAATTTCATAATTTCTGCAGTTTTATGACCTGTTTCAGGACTTTGTTATTCAGTGTGACAATCAGAAAGCGTTAATAGCTTGCGGGGATTTTAATATTGATATGAGCATTCCCAGTCTGTCTGCTAGAGATTTTAATACGAGCATTATGTCTAATGGTTTTGTTAGCCTGATAAATATACCAACAAGAGTCCGAAGTGGAAGCCAATTCTGGGCGTGATCTTATGATCCTTAACTCTATGCAGACGAATGTTATATCGGGCGCTTTATCTTGTTGCATTAGGGATCATCTTCCCGTGTTTGTTTGCATAGAGGAGCCTGGCAAGATAGGGAGCAAATATACACCATTCACATACAAAGCAATTACAGAGTCATCACTGACATCCTTCGGTGATGAGCTCGTGAAAATAGATTGGGGCAAGACAGCTGACGTAGACGATGGAAATGTAGCCTATAATATGCTTACTGATACATTTAAACAAATACACCTTAACTGTTTTCCTCTCGTGACACACACGAAAAGTAGCAAAATCCACAAGCCCAGGATAACGCCAAAGCTCCGCAGAGAAATACAAACCAAACAAAAGTTATACAGGAAATTGTTGGGCATTCGACAAGCTGAGGACCTTGCGGTATTTAAGAAATGCAGGAATAAATGAATTGACCAAGAAACTGCGATCTGCACGAGCTTCCTGTCACCTATCACTTCTAGATGTCAAGAATGCTCCACATAGAGCCCTATGGGCAAGATTGAAGGGACACTAAAGAGAAACAGGAAGTTCAGCTGGAATAAAAGAGGGACCTTCAGGAATTACATGCAGTTTTTGTTGGGCGCAAAAATATGAGTTATTAGCGGAGAAATTCGTAAACAAAGACCAAATATCTCTTCCTCAATTTCTCTCACCCCAGATTTGGCGCTGAAGCATTGTCGTCACAGATTTCATTGCTCTCAGCGAATCAGAATGCGCCATGATACGTCACCGCTTGCGTAAACAGCCGAGGCACTGGATGCATCATGGCTGCATGCATGGTCGCTGCGTTTGCGTTCGCCGCGATGGATACCGTTGCTGCCGCTGAACCTTGCAACTAAGAGCTCGCCAGGGAAGCAGGACTGCATTTCAGCGATATTCAGTGAAACGGAGCGCGAAATGATCCTCCGTGCTCGAGCGGTAGATGTTTCCGCGTGCGATGGCGGTGAGCCGCTGGCCGCGCCGGCGGAGAGCTTCGTTTTCGTCGACGGAAGGCGAAGCGTCCGGTCCGCCAGGCGACGATGTTCCCGACAGAACAAGCGTAGAAAGTTGCGCACGTACTCGGTATGATTATTTCGTGCCTTTATTTAATGACATTCAGCACTCACCGAGCCGCCAGTTTGCTGCTGCAGGGGCACCGGTAGGGGGTTTGATGAAGACCGCATTGAGGGAACAGCTGCTCGAGAAAGGACTGGCCTCTGGGGCACGCCAAGATACTTTCCGAGGGCAGGATTATACACATAATCCGAGGGCGAGAAATGCAGAGAGCACACCATCGGTTTCTCTGGCTCTTTTGCCGTTTTATCATCGGCAGAGCACTGAGCCATTGCGAACGCCGGGGAGCCGGGGCTCACCGCGCGACACCACATGAAAGGACACAATCGACTCAAGACTGCCGCTGCCCCTGAGCAAGGGCCTTGGGCCATTTATACAGCCCTCAACACTACACACACGAGGCATTTTCTGGCTGTTTCCCGCGAAGTCAACGTTTTTCGAGCCACGCAACACGCAACCAAACACCGTAGAGCGGAACAGGCGCGCGCGACGATGCAGTGACCAAAAACGAGACTACGAAACTACCCCGACCGGATGTATCGCCATGCCATTTTTTTCTTATTTATTTAATTTTGTGCTAAACTTGTACTTCCTCGCTTGAAACGATTTAAAAAGTTGGCAAATGCTGTTTATGTACGTTTAAGGTGTATTTAATTTTGCGTTTTATTAACAGCGATAAATCGCTCTCGACCAATCGCGACCGGCCTGCATTTGTAATCTCCGACGTCACGAACGTGTAGTGCGGGAAATTAGAAGGGGCGTCAGCACCTATCCTTCAGTTTTTCGCAATTTTCTCGCTTATTAAACATCTGTTTGCAGTGAGAATAGTATGGCTGTGATCGTGAAAGGATAATCTACCATTTAAGCTCAACTTCCGGTTTCTGTTTAGTGTCCCTTTAAATACACTCTTACAGCGTAATAGTGCACACACTGTATTAACCAAATTAAATATTGATTGAAAGGAAGTTTCTGGTTTGGAATCGGCTAATGTATTCAATAGGTTTTTAATAAACCTCACTACTAGTGCTGCTCAATCAGGTGCTTGCAAACATATGATATGTATACATATTCGAAATGATGAATCAGTTTTTTTTGCATCCGGTTATGGAAAGTGAAGTAGTGTCAGTGATAATAAATCTTAACAGCAGTAGCTGTGAGATTGACGACGTTCAAATACGGCCAGAAAGGCATGTAGCTGAACTAATCGCCCCCATACTTGCTCACATCTTTAACTCTGTATACTGAGTGCAGTTTTTCCGGGAAGATGCAATTAGCGAAAGTCATTGTTCCTTTATAAAAAAAGAGACCAAAATGTTCCTGGAAATCACAGACCAATCTCAATTCTGCCAGTGTTCTTAAAAGCCTTTGAAAAAATGCTTCATCTAAGACTGTCTAACTTCATTCATAAATCTGACTTGCTAACACCATTTCAGTTTCGCTTCTGCAAAGGCAAATCAACTGAATCTGCTTTACTGAAAGAAAAAGAGTATATAATAACACAACTACAAAAGAAAGCTATTGTCATTGGTGTGTTTGTGGATTTCTGAAGGGCTTTTTACCTCGTGGATCACAAAATCTTGCGAAATAAATGACAGTACTGTGGTTTCCGAGGGAATTAGCACTATCATTATTGAACTCCTATCTATCATTAGGCAGCAAGTAGTATTGATCAATGGTATCCAGTCTGGACAGAAACCTCTCACATGCGGTGTCCCTCAAGGAAGTACACTAGGACATTTAATCTTCAACATTTATATAAACGATATTGCAGACATTAGCCACAACGCAAAGTTTGTCATCTATGCGGATGATACAAGTCTATTTTTCTCCCGGTAATAACATTTCTGAACTTATTGATAAAGGAAACGTCACAATGAAAGCTTTCGAGGATTGGTCCGCAGATAATTCAATAAAGATCAACGAGGGTAAGACTAAGGCTGTCATTTTGCGGCCGAAAAATGAACTGATCCCACCGCATGAAGATATTATTTTAAATTCGCGTCCTGTAGAAATAGAGGATCAGTTCAAGTGCCTAGGCCTAATATTTGCCTCCAATATGTCATGGGATTATCACGCTAATTACGTATCAAGCAAAATAGCTCTCAAATGACCTTGCTACACAAACTAAGATGCTGATTGGGAACTCAATCTTTAACTCACATTTAAACTATTACCAGTTAGTTTGGGTACCACAACGTTCACTAACCTTGAATACATTGATTTAATTAAAAAAAAGTATCTCCGACATTTGTATAATTCGTCATACAGACATCCGAGCGCAGCGTTGTTTAGTCATTCTAGAGTGAGTGAAGCACATAACCTTTATAAATATCGCCTTAATATCATCTTTAATTCGGAAATTAGAAATAATATAACCAACCTCAGTAAATTAGCAGAACTAAGGAAAAAAGTATTCGGCTCTGCCAACAAGACATGGCGAGAAATGGATAGTACCGACAGCTCGACTTAATCTTGGAAAAGAACGCTTTCACTATACTCTTCTGTCTCTTCTTAATGGCTATGCTCTAGAGCACTGCACGGGCTCTGGCTTACCCGAAAGCCAGGGCCCGGCCCGGCTCGTGGGCCGGGCCGGGCCGGGTAGAGCAATTTTTTCACGGGCTCAGGCCGGGCTCGGGTTTTTTGACGCGGGCCCGGGCCAGGCTCGGGCTTTCTGGTGGTGTGCATGCAACGTGCAGCGAGTTATTCTCGGGCGTCTCAACTCTGAAAAACATGTATTTTTCAGTCTTGGGCCGGGCTCGGGCCGATTTCGAGCCGGGCTCGGGCCAGGCTCGAGCCTAAGGTAAATGAGTGGCGGGCGCGGGTAACGTAGAATATTTCTGGGCCCGGGCCGGGCCCGGGTCTCGCCATAAAAGTTTTGATCGGGCTCGGGCGGGCAGCCCAACGTAAAAACGGGCCCGGGCAGTGTCGGCCCGTGCAGTGCTCTACTATGCTATCATTAATTGTGATTTGTTTTCCTGTTCACGCGAGGAACTTCATTGTTTGTATTTAAATAACATGGCTAAAGTTTAATTATGTGTACAAATTGCTGTTTTGTGTAGTGTGTACTTATCTTGGTGTACTTATCTATGTTTTAAAGTTGTACAAGTTCCAGTACTGCCCCCTTGCTGAACTTTAGGGTTGTAGACTCGTCAGGCTGTCCTGGCACAGCTTTTTTCTACAACGCCTCCATCTGCACTGTAAGATGCGGAAAAAATTTTGAATTGAATTGAACTCAAGCACGAAGAATTTCGGCTATCAGAACGCGGGAGCCACGCCCCTCGAGGCGACGTTCTCTTACGCCACCCAGCAGCGGGCAGCCAGCGCGCTCGGAAAGCGAGGAGCACGGAGCGTTGATATGGCTTGATATGCAGAACTTGAAAGTTGATATGGCTTGTACGGTGAGCTTGCTTCAATTTCCCAGTTACGATGAGTCCACTTAAACCAAAAGCTTAAAAGTTTATCATTGAATTTTTGTTAATTACTGACTAATTACTTCGTATCACCCTTCACCCCATGGCTGCCACCACTGACGGCATGTCACTAAAGGAACCGTTTTTACAGCGAAGCTGTTAATGGCTCACCTTTTGATCGCCGCGTCCGGCAATAGAAAAAAAAAAACTCTCATTGCGCGTATGATGTGTGTGCGAGTAAAACGAGTGAGGGCGAGGGACGCGCGCTTTCACGATGTAACGTGCAGGATGAAAAAAGACCGCATATCCACGAAGAGAATGATGAAGAGTGGGCGAAGCACCGGGGGATCATTCGGGTAACCGTGAATCCCCTGTACATTGCCCACTCGAACATGCAAATGAGTGACAACACATGTGTACAGTATATAGAATGTTGTTTTATTGGTCGTATATGGTATTGAGGTGCGGACTTCGTTTTCGCTTCATTAAGACTGCCTTGTGATCAGTGCAGCAGCACGGCGACGCCGGCAAGCGGACCCGGAGGCGGCGAGAGCGCGGGAAGCGTCGGCAAAACGCCGGAAGCGTTCTCCGGAAGCCGGATTTTCGCGCACATATAATATATAATATATATATATATATATATATATATATATATATATATATATATATATATTTTCGTCTTTCTGGGGTTTTGCGTGCCAAAACCAGTTCTGATTATGGGGCACGCCGTAGTAGAGGGCTCCGGATTCATTTTGAGCACCTGGGGTTCTTTAACGTGCACTACAACGCAAGCACACGGGCGTTTTTGCATTGCGTCTCCATTGAAATGCGGCCGCCGCGGCCGGGATTCGATCCCGCGACCTCGTGCTCAGCAGCGCAACGCCTTAGCTAACTAAGCCACCGCGGCGGGTACACACACACACACACACACACACACACACACACACACACACACACACACACACACACACATATATATATATATATATATATATATATATATATAACTGTACGTGTGTACAGCGCTTATATAGCCCTTGTGCCCCGCAGCTGGTCTCCATGCCAACCACATTTAAATAGATGAAATAAAGTTTTTATCCATCCATCCATCCATGCACACCAGAGCTACGGACGGACGACGAGGGACAAGGCTCGGCCCTAATAGAGTCCCTAGATATTATTTTGCTTTCTTGAAAGCACAGAATATCTAGCGACTTTAGGCCCTAAGTGCCTAAGTGCTTCGCCCTTAAAGAACCAGTCGCTCGCAGAGCTGCACAGGTGGCTCGTGCTCGGCACGCGTTCATGGCCCTGCGCCCGCGTTCGTCGTCGTCGTCTGCTTCCACAACTGGCTGCGTTGCCACTAATCATTCCAGCGTAGAATTTCACTTCACTTCTGTCGTCGTAATGGGGAGGCCGCGTTTACGGGGGTATGGGTCATTGCCTAAGGGGGTATGAGCCATTCATTGTCTTACGTGACGGACAGATTTAATTTTGAAGAAAATTCATAGAAATCCATCCAGAATGAACGCGCTCGGAAAAGGTCTCGTCGTCGACGTGCCGATTCTCGCATGAGGGCTTCCGAAGCCCAGGTGAAACGTCAGCGAAGAGCCGCGGACCCCGAGTTGAGGGAGTGCGATGTTGAGGCCAAACGTCAGCGAAGAGCAGCCGACCCCGAGTTGCGGGAGCGCGATGTTGAGGTCAAACGTCAGCGCCGTCTAGCCCTCCAAAAACCGACAACGGTGGTGAACACCTCGGCAGCGCAAGCGCCAACTTCTCCGGTGTGACGGCCAGCTTTAAGGCGAGTTTCTCAACCGGAACTTCGGAGCTAGCTGCAGTGTGTGTGACCGGTTGTGGTTTGAGCACAACGGTGTTCTCGCCAATGCAATTCGTTCGGGGGAACACCGAAGGAAACACACGACAAGCTTCGCTTACCCCCATCTCCTCGACAGGGGAGGGGCTACGGATTTTAAATTTCAAAACGGCTATTTTTAAATATTACTTAAATTCTTCGTAGAAACACCCGACATAAAGGCTGTATACCTAAGGCTACACCATATTTGTCACAGGCTTTCAGAGGGTGTGTTCCATTTCCTACAAAAGTTCGCTTGGAGTGGGAGGGTAGAAGTATTGTAGAGTAAGTTGAATATGGGAGTAAGCCTACAACTGATGCTCTCTATTAGAATAGCCCTGACAGTGACAGTAGCAGAATTGTTAGGAAACATTGGTTACCGCTTTTTTAAAACCGTACCTGAGGCCCTCGTATGCGAGGGCCCGCATCGTTTGAAAGTCATCGGGGCTCTGAAGTAACGCAGGGCCTGCACTGGCTGGCGCTAACAGTGCGCTCAACCTTGAAGGAATTGCCCAAGATTTCCCCGCACTCCGAGGCACGCGGACACGAAGCGTTGCCTCGTGAAGCAGAGCACAGGCCAGCATTCCCTTCATTATTCCTTTCATATATTTGCTTCACGCTTTTTCATCAGGCGCGTGTGATTCTTCTCTCGGACACAGGCCTTCTCCTGAGTGCGGCGCTCAGCCCTAATGGTTTTACCTGAGAACATTCCGAGCCAGCGACGCTCGTTTCAATAACAATGGGTGGCTTGGAGCCCACATAAGGTGGCGCGTACGCAATGTATCCGCTACGTGCCGCTCTAGAACAATGGAAGTGAGGTAAGAAAACTCTACTGGTGCAGAACGTTTTCTGCGAAAAATCCGAGCTCGCATTCAGAACCGATTCTTTTAGTCACATTTGCATGCCTGTCTCACGCGGCTAGGCGCCGGCTGAAGAGCATCTGTTATGCGAGATAGTAGAATGTATTCATCGTACTCGGGTAGCATTGCAACAGCATGACTCTGTACAAGGAAATAAGCGTCGAGGACGCGTGCTTGGCCTCGATGGTGTTTTTCTTTTTTTTTTTTTTGTTCAGTGTATCCTGATTTTGAACTGTTACAGTAGTAAGATGGAGATTTACCGGCACGTTCAATCCAATCCACTCCCGCTTCTGAACTACACCATGGCCAAGCTACTTCTTCCAACCCCCCCCCCCCCCCCCTTTGCCCCTGATGATGATGATGATGTGTGAAACTTGAAAACCAATCCCCCCTGGCCTATGCTGTTTGATTGTATGGTCAGCCTAGAGTTTTAAACTTAAGTAGGCTCGTGTAGGCGACATTCACGCTTTTCCCTTCAATACTAGACTGGGAGCATTGGCATCGTGTCACTCCGTACAGGGCAGCGTATAAGATGTGGGTTCGGTCAATGTGAAACGATAGTTATCTGAATGTTTCAGAGAAAGGGGCTTCCCTGTTGCGGGCTACAAATTCTTTCGCAACCCTTTCATTCAAATAGCGTCACGTTCTGGAAGATTACCGGCAGACAATGGATGAGCGATTCTTCCCGTTCCCTAGCCTTATTGACTGAAGCAGCCCGCAGATTTCGCTTAAATGCGGAAAAGTCCTGTTTTCCATTCTGTGAGTTTATGTATCTGCTTGTAGGTTGAAAAAAAAAAGAGAAAACAGATTGGTCTGAATGACTGACTTCTAAGATAGAGATAATTTGCTTGTGTAAAAATACTGAAAACGTGCCCCGCATTGAGGTGCATACAGAATGAAACAACTACGCTATCTTACAATGCTCAGGCACTCTGCTACGTGACGATTCCCTGTTAAAGGAAGATTACCGGCATACATTTCGGTGAGATACTAGACTCTAGCGTCCATTGTCATCTTCATCGGCCGCCTGTTATTTATGGCGCGCTCAGGTGCATGTGCATGCGCATGTGCCTCGTTCCTCGTGCTGCGTGCTTAGAGGTTAAAAAAATAGAACAACAATAAAATATAGCTTCTTCTGCTCCTGCCATGGGCCTGAACGGTTCCTTGTTCTTTCGCTCGCCGACTCACACATTGTTATAGTGGACCTAACCACGGTCCCTATAACGTGGTGACCCGGACGTGATCGCAAGGCGAGCACCACAGCATGGAAGGGACCACGAACGACAGACCGGCGATCGGTGCAGAGGGCATCGCCACGGTGCAGATTCACCTGCCATCGTTTTGGCCACAGAATCCTGCCGCCTGGTTTACACACGTGGAGGCCATGTTCACCCTTCGGCGCATTACTTCGCAACAAGCGAAGTTCTGCCAGGCTGTTTCCGCACTCTCAACGGAGCTAGGTGGTTGCGGAGTTGTACGGCGTTGCGGACGCACCCCACGAAACCACCCCCTATTACCACTTTAAAACGACGGTGCTGCACCGCACGTCGGTGTCTGTTCTAAGGCGTCTTCAGCAGCTTATCAACAAAGAGGAGCTCGGCGACCGGCGACCATCGGAACTTCTACGCCGCATGCGGCGGCATCTCAATGACAGTAGGCGGGACGCAAACAGCCCGCTGCTGCGCGAACTGCTCCTTCAGCGCCTGCCGCGGAATGTGGTTATTGCCTTGCCTACCACACCAGACGACGTGTCCCTCGACAAGCTGGCGGAGCTGGCCGATCGCGTCGTTGACTATTCAGCAAGAGGTACTGTGGCGACGGCATCTACCGTTCTGCTGTCGCAACTCGAAGACCGGCAGTCTCGCCTTGAGCAACTGATCTATGACTTTGCCGAGACTGTCAATGCACTACGGCCTCCGTCCCACCCTCGTCATCGAGACCACTATTCCAGTGCCAGATTGTCTCCTACGTCTTGGTACCACAGCAACTTCGGTGCCAGGGCACGTCAGTACCATTCTCCTTGCGGCTCGCAGGGAAACATACCGCAGAGCCACTTATGGAGGCCAGTGACTCTTGCCGTCCGACAAGCCGCCTGTTCTACGTCACTGACAGGATTGCCGGACATTGATTTCTCGTGGACACGGGTGCAGAGGTCAATGTCGTTCCTGACGTGCGACTAGACCGGCAGCCCGCTCTCAGAAAACTGCGCCTCTTCAAGCAGCCAACAGCTCTGCTATCAACACATATGGTCAGTGCTCTCGTACCATCGACTTCGGTCTCCGACGCACCTTCCGTTGGGTATTCGGCGTTGCAGACGTACGCATGGCCATATTCGGTGCGGATTTTCTGACCCACTTCGCCCTCAGTGTTTATCTCCGCGCTCGTCGACTCATTGACACGATGACCAGTATAGTCTATACAAGGCATCCTGGCCGCTACGACATTAACAACTGGAACGGTGCCTCAGGTACCATCATCTATGTACGCCTCACTTCTGTCAGACTTCCCAGCCATCACGAAACCTTCCAACCTCGAGCTGCCAGTACTGTCACAACGTCACATATCATGTTGTCACTACTGGCCCTCCATTGTTTTGCCGATCCAGACGCCTCTCTGGGGACCGCCTTGCCATCGCCAAAAGAGAATTGGACCACATGCTGCAACTAGGCATCATCCGTCCTTCGTCGAGCAGTTGGTCGCCAGCTCTCCACATGGTTCCCAAAGGTGACCCTGGGCATTGGCGCCCGTGCGGTGACTACCGTGCCCTCAACGCGCGCACCATCCCTGATCGCTATCTCCTCCTCCACATTCACGACTTCTCTGCCAACCTAGCGGGAGCGGTGATATTCAGCAGGATAGATTTGGTTAAGGCCTACCACCAGATTCCTGTTGAGCCAGCGGATATCCCCAAGACTGCAATTGTAACACCATCCGGACTTTTCGCGTACGTTCGCATGCCGTTCGGGTTGATAAACGCTGCTCAGACGTTGCAGAGTTTCATCAACGAGGTAACCCGGGGACTTCCCTTCGTATTTGCATATCTCGACGACCTCCTGGTGGCTAGTATTTCCCCCGAACAGCATTGCATCCATTGGCGCCTGCGATTTTCTAGGCTTCAGGAACACAGCCTTCTCATCAACCCTGCAAAGTGCGTCTTAGGTAAACTTTTTAAAGCGCGAACAAGAGGCAAGACACAAACGGAAGGTCAAACATAGGACAGGCGCTAGTTTCAACTGTTTATTCCACAACGTCGTCATGAAATATATATTAAAAAGGCACATGGGCAGAAACGTTACTGAAACTGAAAAAAAAAAACATAAAGAAAATGAAAAATTACATGATAAGGACAATGTATAAGAAATGCCAGACTAATTTACATGCGCGTCGAGGTAGCCAAACTCTTTTTCGTAGAAACTTAAAGAAGGTTCACTGATGCAACCTTCCCCCCTCTTTTTTATGTGATATGCTTCCAGTTTCAAGCGGGCCTGCTCATAGCGGCTCCGACCAAGAATCCTCGCGCCAAAAAATAATGCCTCACATCCGCAAGAGTTCACGTGATCGGCCAAATGCGTTCGCTCCTTCTTTATAATCTTCAAGGCGTGTTCTATAAATCGGTCATTAATGCTCACTAAAGTTCGCTCGTACTTCCGGAAAATGCTGGGCTACGATCACCCAGCTTCGCTGTTTCAAGCGTTGCGCGGCCGAGTGAAATGTTAAGCGAGTTTGTTTTTTTTTTTTCTTCGGACGTCATAGCTCGCGATGTCTCACGGGGTCGAACACGTCCGTTTGTCCCTCTCCGGCTCCGCGTCAAATATTCGACAAGCTTCACGGCGCAAGTCATCCCGGAGTTCCTGCTACACAGCGTCTCATTGTATATTACGACCCGCTTTGTGTGGCCGAGTGTGAACTCTGATGTGCGCCGCTGGGCGCGTGAATGCCTTCACTGTCAACGCTCCAAGACGACGACACGACACACGAAATTGCCAATTCACTCCTTTCGCCCACCCGACGCTCGGTTCGACCACGTTCACATCGATATCGTTGGCCCACTCCCACCATCCAGAGGTGCTCGCTACATCCTCACTTGGGTGGACCGTTATACCCGCTGGCCTGAGGCGTTTCCTGTCACCGACGTCACGGCACTTACCGTAGCTTCAGCGTTTGTCAGTTGCTGGATCTCACGCTTCGGATGCCCCAGCGTTGTTACCACTGATCACGGCCGACAGTTTGAATGCGATCTCTTCTGCGAACTCACGTACCTGCTGGCCTCCGCCATGTCCATACTACCGCGTACCACCCATCGCCCAATGCAATGGTTTGATCTCTGCTCATTCCTCGTGCTGTGTGCGGCGCGGTTAAAAAAATAGAAGAAGAATAAAATATAGCTTCTTCTGCTCCTGCCATCGGCCTGAAGGGTTCCTTGTTCTTTCACTCACCGACTCACGCATTGTTATAGTGAACCTAACCTCGGTCCCTATATATATATATATATATATATATATATATATATTAATCGAACTATATTGTAACAGTGCAAACGCATGAGACTGTACCAGCAAAGGAGCGTTGAGCGGAAGCGCGTGTACTCGATGTCTATTTTCGTGTTCTGTGTCTCATTGCAAAGCGAAAAGATAAAATTAAGTTTTGGTGTGTTACGAGCCAAACCTCCGATCTGAATATGAGGCACGGCGTAGTGTGGGAGTTCGGCTTAATGTTGACCATCTCGGGTTTTTTGACAAACTTTCAACTCTAAGTACAAGAGCCTTTTTTTCATTTCACTCCCATCGAAATGTGGCAGCCGCAGCAGGGATCAAACTCACGACCTGGAGCTCAGCAGCACAACATCATGGCACTGGGTTAGTTCGGCGGGCTTACAAAACAATTAAAATAATATGAAAGAAAGGAAGATCGATCCGCGTAAACTGGCCCATGGTGGCGATTGTGCCTGACACACGAAATATCATAGGCACTTATACCCGGCGGAAACAGCTGAAAATCAAATTAAGTTCCGTATTCTGTTATTATACCAGAGCAGCCAGTCTTCTCTCCAACAGAAACGACGTCACATAAAGGTCTCGCCTGCAGCGCAAAAATAGCCAGCAACAGCGCGAGCAACATGGTGGCTCCTCTGAAGCGCCGAGCACGCAAAACCGACACCGGATGTGCACCGGAGGCAGTGCTCAGCAAACAAACGAGAGAAACAGCGAACAGGAATAGGCGGGCTTGGTGATGTAAACATTTCGTGAGTACGGCTCCGATATCAAGAAAAGCAAGGGCAGGAATGTCCCCTCTTGACACAGTGAGAGAGAACATCTGCTGTGTGGAGGAGTCGACGCGTATGTAAAGGTGTGGATATATATATATATATATATAAGACAGAAGGGAAGAAGTAGGTGCGTCTGTACATCCCCACAATGGCTCTACTAAGGCCACTCATCCAGTTCCTCGGCATGCAGGAATTCCAACAAGCATTTGGTTGTCTGCCTCGAAGTCCTAGTGTCGCTATGGGCCAAGAAAAGTCGCCCTCCGATAGCGGTTGCTTACGTACGCTGGCTAGGAAGCGGCCAAGCCCCCTTCGATCCGCCTATCTTGATCAGATAGTTCACGTTCGAATGCGTGTCTTACTAGCATGTAGTCTTGTTTGCAATACTCACGCATATAGCCGGAGTATTCTAAACATGCGCTGCTACCCTAGAAGACGCTGTAGCGTCGAATGCGTTTAGCCACGTAGATGAAACATTTCTAGTTCGTATAAATGTTTAAATAAATAAACATATACACTCCTTCAAAGAAAACATTGCCTGCATTTCTGCTTGCTTTGCTGCAAATGACGACGAAAGACCGTAGTCTTCTGCCGCCCCTGATACGTACCAACCTCTCTTCTTCCCCCTCCCACCCCTCACTCTCTCCCCTCCCCTCTCACTCCTCCAATGATGGATGCAATGGGGTTTTGCTGAATTCAATTCAAATTTCCCGCGTTCGCCCTGCTCTCGTGCCATCTGTTGGGACCTTGTATTACTATTGACTTAAAGCCGGCTACAGAGCCGCGGCTTCAGTCGGCTTATTTTTAATGCGTAGCGTCTTTTGCACACCAGTTCTAACGCTTTGATTTTTTCATTTACTAACGTAAAAACCAGTCCAATCTGGATCTTTAATTAAATGAACGCTGCGGATCACTGTTATGTACAGATATTTTGCCTCAAATAGGCCAGAGGTTTCCTTTGCCCTGTATAATGTTGACGTGTATGACCCCATGCCTCCAGTGCTAGTAGCTTGGTTGGTTTTGGCCGGGCGGTCGAATCGGTTTTGGCCGGGCGGTTGAATCGAGTGACAGACAGACAGACAAAGCTTTTCGCGTTTAGGTAGCCCAAGAAAGACTATCGTATTTAATATAAACAACGTACCTCACATAGCTCGCCGACAAGACCGAGAAGAGGTAACTGCGTGACTCGAGTAACCAATAAAATTGGGTGAAGATGAGTACTCAGTGTTTTCAGAACACCTAGGTTACGCATACAATTGCAACTTTCGATACACCTCATAAAGTGGTTCTTATTTTCTACAAATATGAACTTTCTGTCACTTTCGCCCTCTCAGGTGAGCGCGGAAACAGAAACTCCGGTAAGCGTTTCATATAACGTCGCTAAATGGGCCGAAAATTAAAGTGTAACGATTTGAACGCGAGCGCGTTAAGGGCCCCGTGTCGCAGGAATTCCGGCGTCGGCGTCGGCTTAAGTGCCGGCGTCGTTGGCGAAAGTAATCATGCCGAACCACAACACACCGAACCACCCCGACCGGGCAGGCCCTTCGCGTGGCGCAAGGCATTAGTGAACAAAAATTGAATTTCTCAAGGTAAAATCCGCCAGAACAATTGTAGCGTACGACTTGACCACAACCTTCCGACGTTAGAGCGTCGAATTGTAATTTGAATATACGAAAAGTAAGCCTGATAAGCAGCCAGGAATCTTTCAATGCTATCGCGTTCCACTCTTAAAGGCGAAGTTTAAGCGTCCGCCAATATTTTACTTTACGCTTAGTTAATGCACTACAAATGCAATATTTTCCTGCATATTGCCCCTAACGTTTTCCACACTTTCATAGAATATAAAAATCGTAAGGGATTTAGTTTTCTTCTGAAAACTGTACAAACATACATATGTGATTTTGAGCGCTTCTAGTCGCATTTCCTCCCCCTAAGAATAAAAAAAAAAAAACTAAATAAGCACGTTTACATAACGCTGGGTGCACTTGTGCTGAGAATTTAATCGGAGTTTTCCACTCAAATGCGTGTGTCATATTCTCTGTGTTGTTTTCGTATCTTGAAACTCGTTACTCATTCTCCTTTCTTATGCACCGATTGTTCATCTCATACTGCTTGGTAGGCATAATCCTATGCGACGCCATATTTATCATGCATCATGATTATAATTCATCCTCGTAAGTTCCTATCTCATGCACATAAGGAATCATGATGGTCGGATAGATCATGGCCACCGGTATAACTCCGTACGTATAGAAAAACTATGTTAGTTGTACGTTGTAAGAATGTCCCGGCTTACAGTATTCTGCAAGAGCTATTCAGCTCAAAATTGTTTTCCTAAATTGTGCATAGAACGCAATACAATTAAAGGCATTGACATTATAGAGAGAGAAAATAAACATTTAATAATCCGATTCAGTGAGAAAGAGTGCTATTTTCTTCACCCAAGTTGACACATAGAACGAAAAAGAAAAATGTTCCAGTTTTATTCAATGCGCGATGTGACGGGATGTTATTAGACACATAACTTGCGCTCTTTAGCCCAGTTTTAGCCACAAAATGTGTTTCTAGCGGCGCGATTCACAAAGATTTTCTTTCCTAAGTGCTCTTTGCCATTGGCCGGCCGGCTTAGATAATGGCTTGCATCCAGATTGGCTGAAATTCTTTCTTACGAAGAATTCTAGCGCAAGACGTTTTAGTGAAATCGGGCCCTGCTTCGGAGAGCAACCACTTCTACTTCCTCTTCTTTCCTATTCTGTTTGCACATATTACCACCAGCATTGTTTAACATAAGTGTGCATTTGGGCACTGGGGTAGCAACTACATTTTGTATGAAGGGGGTGGGGGTAGCCCTCCCCTTTCCCTCCCTATCTCTCTTAACATATATGCACGAGTATTAAACATTCCGAATTCATCACTGATAACATGATATTTTTTTATTTATTAAAGGAATACGTCGAACTCAAGATCCAAGCAGGGTAGGCATCATAATCGAGCAGATAGTACAAAACACTAAATGAGCAAAAAACTGTAAATTAAGAATATATTAACGGTAAGAAAATTCCACTCATGTATTGTACGTGGGAAAAAAACTCGCAGTTTTACCCGAAATGCGAAGCATCGATTGCGATAGCAAATTAGTAGACAGCTATGCGAAGTAAGGATAGTAGTTTTGTCGGCCGTATAAACTTAGGAACATTCGCTTACTAACTGAATTAGCAAGCATGGTGTCAGCGCGCACAAGCAAACATGAACACATCACACTCGATGACCGCGGACAGTCGCTGTAAAAACGCTGGCAGACGACCAAGCGCCATCTGCTACAGCGCGTGACGGCGAGACACGAAAGACAATCTTCGCAGCCTAAATAAGGAATGTGCAGTCAAAGAAGCAAATTTAAGTTGGCGCTATTCTGAAGGACAACTTCACCTCAACTGTCTTTCTTTTTTTTTTTTTTTTTTCAATTTACCAGTGTGTAGCCGACAGTGCCCGGTTTCGACAGTAAGGAGGCAATAGACCTACTTTGCCCCCCATCCCCACCTTCTGACAGTGAACGAGCAAGTGCCCCCCCCCCCCCCCCCCCTACCCCTAGCTCCTGGTAGATACGCCTATGTATTAGAAAGAATTGGCTGTACGTTATTGGAAGAGGGAAGAGCAAAAAGAGACCGGGGATATGAAGCGCGACGTGAAAGTGCACTGGTGTCGCTCTTTCTAGTCCATGTCATAGTTTGGGAGTTTTTGACAGAGGAGCTGTTTAAGTCGGCCGTTAGTCCATCCGTCGCGGACAAAAAATATGGGCCGATCCTGGAGGTAGTGCAGAAAGGGTCCAAGCGCAATGACACACACCTCTGTCAACTAGCGAAGCCGAGCCTGGCTATGTCTAGCTAAGCATGGTTGGGACTACTCAAGCATAGTCAGTCATCGATAGCCAATCAATAGCTAATCGATTATCCATCAATAATCAATAAATTGCAGAAAATGCTGGGGATGACTTGGTAGTGCTTAGCCTAGCCCAAATACCTGGCCAATACCTTGCGATAGCCAATCGATAGCCAATCAATAGCTAATCAATAATTGATCATTAATCAATAAATTCAGGAAAATGCTGGGGATGACTTCGTAGTGCTTAGCCTAGCACAAAAGCGAGGACTAGCTAGGTGCCCATCAGCTCCGCTGTCTCTTTAGCATTGCGCCTCCAGTGCAAGATACGTTAATTTTTTGTTGCTGTTTCTTGCGCTATTTTCCTTTCCATATTTGTTGAACTTTTTTAACCTAGGTGCTGGTTTGCTCCTTTCTCAAACACCACAGCCTGCAGAGCAACTACTTCCTCATAAGGCAATTCTGATCCTAGTGCGCGCACTCGCCGAGCAAAATAAGCGCCAGTTTCGTCATCCGATCCAAATGTCGTGCGGTTCTTCTCTTTAAAAGTAATGTATTCACAGATTTAACAGACTTTTCAACGATTTCAAAAGGAACAGTACATCACAAAACTGTTGGGCCAATAGCCTAAGCTATAGTGGGGGCCTATAATTACATACATTGGCAGCTCACTTTAACAGGCATGATAAAGATTTAAAAAAAAAACGTGGGCAGCTTGCGCTAGTGGTGCAAGGCTGGAGTAAACAGCGGAGCTGATGATCGACCTACCTTCCAAGTTTTACTAGGCTTGACTAAGGTTTGCTAGGAAATGCAAAGTGCTCCTAGGCACGGTATTCCGAATCGGCTCGCCGCCGACGCACAGATTTTCGCTTGGCCGCACGACATGCTTCATGTTGAGCGGCTTCTTCTTCGGGTGTCCGGATGTTCTTTGGTCGTCCCATGTCAAGGCTGCACGTACTCACCGCGGAGTCAACGAGAGTTCTGCCGCCGTCGCGGTGGCTCCGAGATTTATCTCCCCGGTTATGTCACGGCCAAGCTGCGCCTCCACACTTGCCGGGGCGTGGCTGGTCGAAATCTGCCGAGCCGCCGCCAGAGGCGCCTACTGCAGTCACGGACACCGCGCGCGTTCGGCGCGAACGCGGGGAAACGGGGAAAAGCGAACGGCGTCGGCAGTGCCTCTGCGCGTTGCCTCGTGGGTGCTGCTACAATTTCTTTCTCTCTCTCTCTCTCACTGTCATTTCCTCTTTCTCTCTCCCCAGCATAGCGCGCACCACGCGCATGCTCTCCTTCCATCTCCTTAACGCCCCATGTCAAGGCAACATGTTCACAGCACGGAAAGGAGGCGAAGCACACGCCGCTCCGCGAGGTGGTTGATAGGCAATCCAGGTGACTTATCGCTCAGCGATGTTTTATTGCGATAGCAATTATATGGACACTTCTACCGGATTTCTGCCGTCGTCGTCGCCGTCGCCGTCGCCGTGAGGTTCCCTATAGATAAAATCTTCGCCGCGCGCCGTATGCCCGAGCGGAAGCGTGCGGGGACGCGCGCTATCTCCCACGCGCAAGCAAGGAAGCGGAAAGCCAGCGCCGGAGGGAGCAGGGGGGGGGGGCACTTCTCTGCCAACAACCGCGCTCGTCGCTCGTCCGCACAGTCTCTTATCTCTCCCACGCGCAAGCAAGGAAGCGGGAAGCCAGCGCTGGAGGGGAAGGGCAGCGCGGAGGGAGCGCGGGGGGGGGGGGGGGGCACTTCTATGCTGCCAACAACCGCGCTCGTCGCTCGTCCGCACGGTCTCTTATCTCCACACGGCTCTGACCTTTACGCGCCGTGCATTCGCCGCTCAGTTTCCGTTGAAGCGATAGACCGCACGTACCTTCGCCCGCTGCTGCGGCGTATATATGCGCTTGCTGCCAGCGTTTTGACAGTCGTTGTCTGCAGTCATTCAGTGTGATCTATTCATGTTTGTTTGTGCGCGCTCACACCACGCTTGTTCAATCAGTTAGTAATAGTCTGGCCACATTTTCCAACGCACGCTACACATGCAATGCTGCCCGGGTTGGCAGTGCAGCGCTACAGGTGTGTCCCTTCGCACGCGCTGCCCACGGGAAGCGCTTCTGATCAACACCACCGTTTCACACGCGCCTCCTCGTGGTCATCGAGTCTCTCTTCATGTCGGTCTACTTACGCCACAGCACACCTGCTTACTTAATCAGCTCATGTTTACTACAATTCATATTGCTACCAAAGCCGCTCACCTTACTTCGTATGACATTGCTGTGTTGCTATCGCATTCATTGCTTCACCCTTAGGGCGAAACTGTGACATTTTTTTTTTGTTAACGCGTTACGGACTGACGGTTGGCTTAAATTGCTCCGCTGTTAAAATTGACAGAAATGAGCATGAAAAGAAATGTAAGAAGTGTGGAATTATATCTTTGCTGATTTTTAGGTGCATTTGAATGCATATGAGACACTGCCGGCAGATTGTGTATCCTAATATATATTAATTGTTTGACAATTAATATCGCAAATGCATGTTATATAAAACATTTTTACGAGACCCTGTGCACCATGAGCCTTCAAAGCATCTTCAGAGGGCTCGAAAGCAAATGGTTTAAAATGTTGCCATGATTTACATCACATAGATGGAATGCCGTTATTAGGAACGACGAGGGCTGTTATAGTACATTCACACAAAACTAAATTGAAAGGGTAAGAATTCGTCTAAGACCACTTATGCTAAACGTTTCAACACTTTCTCACACATAGAACTATTGCAAGGTTAGAACACGCATGCAAGTTAAGCTAAGGTTCTTGGGGTCGAATAAATACTTAAATGTTGCTTCTGTGCCATTTCTTTCTCCCACAAGTATAAGAATATCTAATCTCTCTGTTGAAATCAGAATTGCGCAGTTATCCGAGGCCGCAAACCTGTTCCGTACGCCGGCAAACGTATAACGCTCAAAACAAGAGGAAACGAGAAAGGTGTATGTTTTTCCCGATTACGCCTAAGCAAACACCAATATAGGGATTGCGTGTTGATCCTCCTGACAGGTAATTTGCACCGCAATACCGGAAGTGTGCCTAGCTGTGGCCTCGCTTCACAGTGCGTGGGATCAACGCCTCTCGGCGCCGACAAGTCCAAGGACAGGACGCGAGCGTTTTTGGCTTCGCAGCAAGCGAGGAATAAAAGCCGCGTGCAATAAACAAACAAACACAAAAAAAAGCGGTTCTCGAGTGTCGCCGCGAACAGCGGTTGACTTGGGAGGCCATAAAGCTAGCGGTGGCCAAGTGCGTGCGATAGCTGGAGAGCCATTGACGTTGGATTTGCGAGATCACCGAGTGGTTGATAACTGCACCCCGTTTCACCGCAGCTCGGCAAAATGCGAAATACGAGTGTACCGGGAGGGCCAATCAGATCGCGGCGGCCAGTCACGTGAGGGCTCTCAACGAGGTGGCAGAGCTGGAACCGGTGTCTGTGGCCACTTCACGAGGCTTAGTAAATGTCGCTCCTGGTTGAGTTGGGTGTAGTTTACTTGACACATATTGTCCCGTTGTAGTGATAATCTACATGTGCCATTATTAGTTAAACAAAGACATGGAAGGCACGTAGAAGAGAACAATATAGGTGGATTGGTGTCTGTCCTGTGAACTTTTGTGTGTCTTGTATTTTCTAATTAAGATAATACGTATAACGATGCCATTATCGAAACATCCGCGATTATCTTTAAAAGCATAGCGCAAGCAGTGGCGCATCTTTTTTTTATTTTTTAGTCCCCCTACCCCTTCAAGAAAACCTGCTATTCGTAACTTTCAACGACTGTGGTGGTGACATGTGCAGATACCTAATACCACGTGCACATGGGTGAACTAAAGTCCTTTGAAGTAAACCCTTTCCTTGAAAGCTGATGAATACCTTATCAAAAGGAGTTTCACTACTGACAGACGGTACGGTGTGGTCTCCTTTCTGTTTTGAACAGCAACGCGCCAAAGCACATGGCGCCCTTTGTTTAAATTGAAACTGACAAAACATGAAGAAAAAATGTGCATCTATTCAAATTGCGTCACTGCTAAATCTAAAATTGTTTTTCCAAGCACTAAGATAGAGAGAGAGAGAGAGAGAAATAGAAGAGAGGAAAGGCATGGGGGGGGGGGGGGGCACATCTGTACGCTCCATGCATGCTTCTGTTGTACAGAGCTCCATTTGTGCGATATCTGCGCTACAGCCTTCCACTGTTGTCCAATACGCGCAAGTAAAATATTCGCTCGCGTGGCCCTGCTGAGCACGAGGTCGCGGGATCGAATCCCGGCCGCGGCGGCCGCATTTCGATGAAGGCGAAATGCAATAACACCCGTGTGCCTGCGTTTTAGTGCATGTTAAGGAACCCCAGGTGATCAAAATTATTCCGTAGACCTCCTCTACAGCGTGCCTCTTAATCAGCGTGCCTCTTAAATGGTTTTGGCACGTAAAACCCCGGAAAGAAGAACAAATGTTCGCTCATTGGAGAGCTCACAGGATTAAGCATTGCGCGCGTGTGTAGGACTTGTAAGCACTGAAATTATGAATAAGGCACCATTGTGCTTCTGAACGTTCTTTGTTGTAGAAAAGCTGCGAACAAGGCTAACCCATTAATAAAGTAATTCGAATATCCCTGCTTCCGCAAGGGACCTTCAGCGATAAATAAATGAATAAATAAATAAATATACCCCTTGGCCTTGTGTCTCCCCTCGCTGATGCCGTAAAGGTAGATGTGAGCTAGTCCAATGGCCTTTGGAATAGCTGTGTCTCAGGGGTACGTATGACGCCATGCTGATTTGACGTTTGCAAGCCCTGCCGCGGCATGACGTTTTTCTGCTGAAAGCATATATAATATAGATGGCGCTCGCGAAAATGTAATTACGAAGTGCCCAAGCATGCTGCTAACTGAAGTACTGCTTGGAACACCGATTCACTACCATGTTTTTTTTTTCTGCGCTAACAATGCACTCTGCTTTGTTTACCAAGCTACGATGAGAGAAATTCAATCATGACAATGATGATGATTTTTTGGCATCCCCTTAGAATGTGGGCGGAGACATATGGTTACATAGCCTGCTTGATTTATTCGGGTTTTACGACAATTATCGCCATCCAGCCTTTTGCCTATCCGATCTCGATCTTAACGTTCGTATTTAGAACCTCTATCACTATATTGTAGCATTATATTACAATGAATTCGGTTCTATCAGTGTCTTCTCTGCGTTTTTTCCACCCATATTATAATCGTCTCAGCGAACCGCGTGAGCAGCTGGTGGAGCGCGCGCAGGAACCCCGGAAACCATGACGTGCCCAACGGGAAAAAAATATATTTGTAATAAAAAAAATCGTATATGAAGCCGGTTTGGTCCACGGGATTTAGGCATGCATGCGCAAGGCTTTTTGGCCGTCGTGTAATTTGCGAAAGAAGCATTGAAAACAGAAGAAAAACTTCATTGTTGAACTGCAGCGCCGAAAATACACATGACACAGGTTAGGTTCATGAAATACTTCTTCATATTCGCTCTTTTTCTACGTGCGCAATGGTGAGCTAAACGAAATGCCCGTGTTTCATCACTTTGCCCTTGCTAATACTTATGTTTATCTTTGTGAAGCTAAATACCATAACGTACTTACCAAATAATTAGCGCATGACGGCCAGGGGCCGTCAACCAGTTACCATTAGCCATGGTCCATGGCCTCTCTCCATTCCGAAAGCCGAAGCATTCTGCCTAGTTTGCAACACGACAATGTTTTGGCCACCACAGTTCAGTTACCCTAAGCGACTGCCACATCTTAAACACACGTCAGTAGTTTCACCTTCCAATGCCTGCAAGTGTCAGGCACCACTACCAAGAGTCATTTTCGATGGGCCTGCGGCAAAAAAAAAAAAAAAAAAAAAAAAAACAATCGCTACAGCTCGAGCCTGTATGCGGGAGGTGTTCTTGTTCTTTTTTTCCAGTTGTGCCTAGGCAGCAGCCAGCTTGCGTCTTTTCCTCTTTCCCGTCCCCCTGAGTAGGCTAACCAACCAGACGCATTTCTGGTTAACATCCCTGCCTTCTCTCTTTCTCTCCTCCTCCTGCTCTCTTGCAGGCGCCATGTTGTCGCTTACTTCCTCAAGGCACGTCCAAGTGTAGCGCCACTGCGAAGCTTTAGTTCGGCGCTGTAATTATTGTAGTCGGCGGATAGACTCACGTTAGTCCGGTCAACTAGACTATATATAACTGAAGTGGTTGGAAGCGCCTCACTTCTTCCCGTTGAATTTTCATAATAAAAGAAAAATAGTGCTGTAACCGAACCATTTCGACCTAAAGAAAAATAATGTAACGCGATTCGTCATTACCTCAAATTCTGACACAGAAATTTTTCTGTGCTATCCTCCGCAAGAATAACGACTAGTCATCCTGGTTTATTCGCTTTAACCTTCAGTTGTCCGTATCAGTATTCTGCATCTGTGGAAGCTCTGCGATCGGCTTTGATTGCGCAGTCAATGCTGCTGTGTGTCCGAGCGCATCGCTTATTATCCCTTTCCTACTTAATTTCAATTTTTTTTCTACGTCGACATAAAAACAAAAAAAAAATTACAAAAAGGCATCGGCAGTTTCCGGCACAGTTTTCACGTTTGTTGATATTTGGGTTGATAATAGATTGTTGCCAATTGCCGAGAATGCGTTCTCATTGGACTCGCTCTTTTTCCTCTGCACTTCTCGACCGAAAGCGAAACGTTGTGATAACAGTAATAAAACCAACATCTACCTTGCGCAAATACCTTTTTTTTGCGCTATCTCCAATCTGAGGCAGTAAATCGATTTCATGGCTCCGAGGCAACGTGAGTGCTGCACGTCCGAAGAAGCAGCTATTTGCTCCGAATACGAAATCTCTTCGCCCTTGCCTCAGGCCGCCTTACATTTTGTGACACGTGCACTAGTTCTCTAGGCAAGCGAATGCAAGTTGACCGAAAATCAGTGCTATGTGGCAGAGGAGTATGTGTGAAAGGTGATACGATATCGTTCTATTTTTGCGCCCTTTCACTTTGTGTCGACCCGATTACTTATCAGTCGGCAGCTATTGTTGCGAATCTTTGGTTCCAGCAGGTACGCTGATTGGGAAGGACGCATTGAACGGCATAAGTGCGCAAAATAGATGATTGCTACTTTCATACTGCAACTGTTCGATTGGACGCAAAGATCAGGGCTACTATAATAGCTGCAGTCAATATAAGACTAGTGGCAGTTTACCGAAAACAGCCTTTCACCACTCTTTTTCGTCGGGGGAGCCCTAGGATGTATTACGTAAACTCAAACCCCAACTCCCAATATACATTTCACAATATACAATACTTTATTTTTTCGATATTCTGCATATAAACAATACACGGAAACCATGATAAAAGCTGAGCAGCTTGACTGGCCTCATTTTCCTACAGTGCGACCATTGGCGACAGGTAGCAGTAAAAATACGGTATAAAACGCAAATGGCCAAGGTTAAGTGACCTTTGGCGGGCAATTTTATTCCTCAAAACTCCATGGCTTGACTGATGGTGTTTGTGATGGGGGAGGGGCAGTGTTGGGCGCTCTGCTATCGTCATGGTGCTCCGGGCCACGCGCCCGTGGCATATGGGAGGGCCTGCCCGTGGAACTGTGCAGGCAGCCGTAGCAGTTGATGTTTGGACATTCCGCAGTAAAGTGGATGTTCCCCGTTTGTCTGCCCGGTCTGGGAGCGTCGCTGGCCATTTTTCTGAGCAGAAGCGACGGCCCTGAGGCCCACACCGTTTTTCTGTAAACAACCTATAATGCGGGAACGATTTATTTTACAGCGAGGACTGTTGAAAGCTCGAAACTGGGTTTTGCTGTTAGCCATCCTTCACGTTTAGCCGTCAGTTATCACGCCACCGTCGTCGTAATCATGTCGACGTTATCAGGCCACTCCTGCTCACCCTGAGCTTCAGCCCCATCGCATGGTGAGCAAAAACAAAAATTTGGCTATCATGCGACAGGTAGCAGACAAACTAGATTACTAGACAAACGCCAAAATAGGCATTTATAAGCACTATGAAAACACTATAAGAGCCCTTCTTAACCTCTAATTCATGCTCATATATCAAAGTGGGGCGATAGGAGCGCAAGGAACAAAAAAGGCATTTCCCTAAAATCCGGTCTCTAGTAATTACTTAAAAACTTAATTAGTGAATTTTTGTTAATTACTCGATTATAGGTTTCAATTTTTGTGCCAAGTAATGTCCGCCTCTTCGAGTAGACCAGCTCATGAACTAGAATTATGCTATCTGCCACAGGCAGCTTTTAAATGTTTTTGAAAATGTTCGCTGAAACAAACTGTATGCAAAGCCCTTGAGTTGGTGACGCGCACCCACTCTGGGAGATTGACCAAGAACCAGTTAGGTTAGGAAGGGCTTTTATAGTGTTTTTATAGTGCCTATAAATGCCTATTTTCAATTTAGGCGCCTATATCAATACTATTTACCCTCAAGTTTCGCTTTAGAGTGCAGTTAGAGACCGTTATTCAAGTTACCGGGCAACATTGACTGTTCAGAACTTTATGAGGTTTAACCTAGTCTTCTAGTTCAAGCAACTCCTGGAAAACAACCACTAGCAGCAGTGAAATGGGAGGCGCCGGCCAGCACACGCCGCCGCGCTGACATGTCGCGAGCGGTTGGCGAATACGAAACCGCGGAGAGCCGTCAGGGGAAATGAGAGTGAAGAGCAAAAGAAGGAAGAAAACTGTGATGCGCAAGCGGCTTTTGTTTTGTTTGTAATTTACTTTTTAAAGTGTTCACCGCCGTCAAGCATTCATTCTCAGCGTACAAGATCATTCTCAGTGACAAGAGAGGCACAATTTTGAATCCAAAAAATGTGGAGATGGTGGTAGTTTGCTCTTGTTTCCGCAATCTTCACAGTGATTCTTAGACTACGTTCCACGTGCCCTCTAAACAGATTTCTTCAAATATGTGCACTTCAAATGGGCGGAAGTGTATTTGGCAGTGTTGGGACGTTTTGCCTGTACAATTCGGATAATGTCATTGTATATGAGAAAATTGCCAGAGTTGTGCCTAACAGCCCTCAAATAAGAACATGTTAATTTCTTAATGAATCGTAGTCTCTCTTGCATTTATTATTTATCTGTTTTTGTTGTGTCTTAATTTAATTGCGTCAGGCAGACATAAAGTAGCGTTTTTTTAATCAGTATTCCCAACTTTCAAGTATTCTTTTTCATGCCTGTTTCACTATATGCGACGCTCGAGTACAGTGGCCGTTACACATGAATATCCGCAGTGTGCTTGTAGAATTAAGCCAATTGATCGTTATTCGTCCAGTAGTTTTATGTGGCAATTGCACGGCTATGTTCAACTGTTGGCGCCTTTGTGCCATCATACACAATTACATTTCTTGCTTTATTGTCGTAGATACAGGTCGCGCACGTCTTCGTTTGAAATTATTTGCATTTAGTGTAAAAATTTATTGTGCCTATATTTACGACGTTGGAGGCCTAAAACGCTGTTTTGCCTGCCTATTTTCGCCACCTAAAACGCGCTTTTTTGATGCCTAAAGATCCGGCCTCTAGTAATTACCTTATGGCCTATGTTTCAATTTACAAATTCGCAAGGCGATCCCCACATTGGGACGAATTCTGACGATGACAACATTTTCCAGATATTAATTCCCGAACTTCGCGGAGAAATGCATTGGCGTTCCGGTTACTTTCTTAACAAAACGTCGTTTTATTCAGTGAAACAGAAACGTTCAGGAATTAATATCTCGAAACTGGTGCCATCCTGAGAATTCGTTCCAAGTGGATCCGCCTTGCGAACTCCATGGCTATAATTTTGTAAATTGTAATATGGGCCATAAGGTAATTAGTTAAAAGCCTAATTATTGAATTTTTGTTAATTACTTGATTATGCATTTCAATTTCTTGTACATGTAATGTCCGCCTCTTCGAATAGACCAGCACATCAACTAGAATTGTGCTATCTGCCAGAGCCAGAGGCAACCTTTAAAGAATTTTGAAACTGTTCGCTGAAACACCCGGTATATACATTTACGTTGACCACTGTGAGAGACTGTTGCAGTCTCCGTAAATGGGATCAGAGCACGATGACTCGTCTAAGCATATATTGTTGTTTATCATATGGGTTTAGTTCGGAATAAATACAGTATAGAATGTGAACAATTTTGCTTCCGCGCGAAATTAAACGAGCCCACCGGTTGAAACATTTCTCCTGCTCGAATCATTTCTAATTTTGCTTTAAAAAACGAAGTGATCACTTCCGCACATCAAGTGCAGAAGAGTACATAACATGGAAACAGCACCTCTAAGAACTATATTCTTTATGGTACTGAATACAGCGCCTTCTAATTTAGTGCACTGACGCTGGTGGATGCCTGTGGTGCCTTTCTTCAGCAAATGGTGAGTTGGGAGTCCATGACACATGACGCTGAAATTGGGCCTACGGTTGCACCTTCTTGGGCGATGGTCGGTAGGGCCAGATGGGAAGAATTGTTTCCATACTCCTCTACAGCACGACCCGGCAGTAGCACTTGTGTTATATACCCATTGGGCATCGAAGGAGGAACCACATAAGCTACAACTTTGGGCACCCGCACTATTCCTTGCCCAATCCGGCCCCACGCAGCATCTCTCATGCTGAAATATAGCGCTCGAAGTTTGTATAGAAGATGCCTTGCTCTTTGCGTTTGATAAACGGGCTTATCTCCTCAATGACAGGAGAAAGAAAGCGGTCGCACTTTAGCAAGATCGATAGCAAATAAAGAGCATTGGGCCTTTCGTGCAAGAACCGAATAAAGAGCACTGATGAATTGAGCCCTTTTTGAAAGCTGCGCGCTTAAAAATGTATGGGACTGCTGGAGTGGGCATCGAATGCATCTTTATTATTCATCTGTTGGTATTCCCCATTTACCTAACAATCCCTGACATACACAAAAAGTGTGATATGCCGGTTTCGGCAATATTCCAATTGGTTCATTCGCACATGTTCAAAAGAATTCGAAGTTATCTTCAAGTATTCGCAGATGCATCTGTACACAGCGATGGTCAAAGCGCCTCTCCAGCTTTTTTTTTTTTTTCTGCCCTTCGACTCAAGTACGACGTACATTTCATATACCCCTTCCAGTCTCGTCAGGAACTGCGCAGCTAGCAGCGATTCATGTTGTATTGAAATATGTACAAGAGGATCGAGTTATACGCATCGAAGATTGTCATCTTTACGGACTCCGCGTTGCCCTTAGCAGATTACAACCTAGTCAGATTTATTGTTCAGTTTAGCCCAGCATTACTGACTCTGCAAACAAAATTTCATCACGTGGTGTACCTCACGTTGCCAAATGGATATACCTTCACACGTGGGGATCTCCGGAAATGAAGAAGCTGATCGGCGGGCTTCAACTTGCGCCCATAACGACTGTGCCTGCCCTGAAATTTCGTGCAAGCTTGATGACCCTCGTCTGCTGATTCGTCGCCATCTGCTCAAGCAGCATCCAGACCAGCGCGTCGCAAATGGAACATTCCCGCACCGTGTTCGCGGCCGAGGCTTGCTTCGGCGCGCTGGAGAGTAACTACTCAAGCTAAGGGTCGCATGTGTGAACGTGTGCGAACGTTTATACCGTCAAGGGCGTGCGGTCAGTCCATCGTGTACGTCTTGTGGTTGCTGCGAGACACTTCAGCACCTGATATTGGAGTGTGCCGCTTTCAGCGCGCAGCGCATTTCGCTAGTGAGGGACTATCATCTACTTGGCCTGCGGTGTACGTGACTAGACGAATGTTTGTACCCCAGTTGTTGTGCGTCTCGATGCGATCAGGCTCATCGCGCTCTCCTTACTCTTCTAGAACGAACTAACTTAGGCTCACGTTTGTAACTCAGAGACTATTTCTTCTATTTAACATTATTTAGTAGCGCGACCTGAAGTGACCGGCCCTACTGTCTGTGACCTGTACTGTCTGTTCTACTTTACTCTTTGAGATTTGTGATCTTGCTCTTTCTTTGATCTTTCCTCTCCTTCTTCCTATCTTCCATTTCTATGTTTCTGTCCGCTCCTTTCTGAAGAGTAGGCAGGCGTTGTGGCCCTTCCGTGTCAGTTGCCAGCCTGCTGCCGGCTTTCCCTTTCCTGTAAAATGTATAGATGTTTTCAAATCAAATAATAATAATAATAATAATAATAATAATAATAATAATAATAATAATAATAATAATAATAATAATAATAATAATAATAATAATAATAAATATTAATATTACCTCCCGGGCTACAAACAGCCGTGAGTGCAAGAGGGGAGAGGGACGTGTGAGATGTTACAAGTATTAGGCAGTTGAGGGTGACAATTTATCTCGAGTATAAGGTGTTATACAAAACTAGGCACTAGCAGTGTATTGTTAATTCAGAAAACAGGAAGAAGGCAGTTCAAATTGGTAAACATTTAAAAGTATAAATGTAGTACATACGTCTCTTTCTAGAAGAAGAAAAAAAAGGAAGAAGAAAGCAAGCTCTAAAATGGAGTACATGAAGACCGGATGAGGAGGAGTGCTGCTTGCAGCAGGTGGACCTAGCCTTGCAAATGCTAGTGGCAATTGCTCCGCCCAAGCCCTACTTATCAAATGTGGCATAATCTCACACACGTCATAATACATACAAGGAAAGTCAACGGCGACGACGGATTTCAACGGGAAGGGGGGGGGGGGGGCAGCATTCTGCACGCTATCCACCACACCTCGCCCCGCTAGCCCGAACACACGGCATGGCCATTCACACTCCAGCTCTGCATCATGGAGGAATTCGAGGAGGAGCCAGAACACACCTCCCTGCTCAGTATCCAGTGTCCTCGAAGGAGCAATGTGTCACGCTTGTCCGCTGGGCCATTCCACGTTTCACTCCATCTATCAACACTGTATACAGTCTGTATCGAATCCGCGACACTATATACAAATAATGGTCAGACATGAAGGCCAACCTGACCAGATGGTTATGAACCTGTGGATAGAGACCACTCACCCACGCGTTGAACTTGTTTGGTACGGCGACGAAATCTAACGTGATACGCACTGCAGACGATATTGCCAGAGAGATCATTTCAAAATGATATAGCGCCGGGTAACGTGGATGGAAAGCACAAGTTTTGCTGAATACGCGCCTGAGAGTCGAGTCACTGTGGAACCGGCTTTATAAGAGTGCTTTGGTGTTTCCAGCTGTAGCGGGGAAGACCTACCTACTAGCGTGGATATATTTGTGTGTGTGATAGCGTGAATTTACACGAAAAAAAAAAAAAAAGGCAAGTAGTACGGTTCGACTTTTTCGCTTTATTCTGCTACTAGCAAGCCCAACCGAGCTTTCTCCATCCAATACAGCAAATGTTAGAAGGTTTTGAATGTATGCCAGCGCAGGCAGCATATATGTATACAGAAAGGGACAATACTGAACTTTCAAGTGATCTTTATTGCGCGTTTCGGCACAGTTCATGCAGAAATGTGCGAAAACGTATATATAAAGAAGAAACAAAAAAAAAGATAAGAAAAGTGATCTTGCAATTAGATTTCCATTTTCATTAAAAGTAAAACTGAAAAAAAAAAACAGCAGTGGAATCATATAGTTAACACGAGATCACCGGGTGCTATACCCGGTTAAGGTATTCTTGGTATGGGGGTTTCAAAGACTCGTATTTCAGTATTTGAGAACGAATGATCCATTCTATCTTTATTTAATTTGGTCATGCTGGAGAAGTATATTTGGTAAGGGGATCACATCGCTGAAAAAAACTCACGATATGAACGAACATAGCATGTTATTCTACGTGTCTGAATGCGCATTGTCGGAGGTGGCGTGTATGCATAGAAAATAATTTTGATGACTCGGCGTATATACGTATTGGTAATATGAATAATAATAATAAATTGTTTTCTATATTTAAAAGTATGGTGTTTCGGCCTGAATACTCGTATAACCTTGATAATGTGGCTGTCTCGTGAATACCAAGATAAGTATAGCCCATGGTCCTGCTTACTTGTGTGTTGTTAATGTTATAAGAAAAAAAAAACTTTATCAACGTGCTTTTGAGAAAATTATATCACTTCGCCTTTCGATAAGTTCAGGGTGGTTTTTCAGGAATTACACCAATTTTGGAACTGTGGTCATCTTGTAAGGTTATATGGTCCTCTCTATGACCATTACCACGCGGTAAACGAAGCAACCAAGCAGAATAAGCTACACACCGGATGAAATGCTAGCTGGTCGATTGTTTACACGGTTAAAAATGAGTAAACTAAGGACACTGCTCTGAAGCACGTCAGCTGCGCCGTTAACAAGGGGCTAGGGAAAGCTGTGCACGACAGTGATCTGTCTGCGAAACGATAAAAGGTGCGGATGTACGATAACTTGCATTATAAAATCTATCTGAGTGAGTGAGTGAGCACGAACTTTATTGAGGTCCTGAGGAGAAAGAATTAAAGCGGGGCCGGAGGCCCCGCCAATCAATCCGGTGGCTCCACCCAGGTCGGAGCCGGTAGACAGAGTCCTTCGGTGCAGTTAGCAACGCGGTTGATCCTAAGCAGTCCAGGAAAATGCAGTCAGTTTGTAGGTCGTTGTTCTTACAAGTGGGATGGGTCCGTTGGGAATTTCGCCAGCTGTTTGTCACACGCAAAACATTTTTTTTGAAACCTTGTTCAGTAAGAAAAAAATTATTGGATTCCAGGTGTCTGTAGATATGGGGTCGATAACGTGCTGCACCAGCTTGCACCAGATCAATGATGCACGTTCCACGACCGTTTCGGAGGGACGAACCCTGTGCGTTTAACTCTTCTTGCTTTTCTTTCTTTTTTTTTTCTACCTGATACCTGATAGACATAGCTCAAATCAAATGCTTCTGACAAAATGAACTCCTCAATATCCAATGTCACTGATGCACCTCGTTTCAATGTGGCCTTTCTCCTCTATGATAACGTGCCCGTATGCTACAGGGTCTCGGAAATTAGGACACTATCGGGCAATCTACCAAACATCATAAAATTTTGGCAAATTAAGAAGCATGTGATTTTGGGGGGAATTCGGAAGGCTTCGTTAAATCAAACGGCCAGCCATCCGCATAGATCGCGAACTAAGCCGTTCAAACGAAAGAGGAAGCGCACGAGGTTGCGCTCGCACATACCTGTAAGCGCCGATAACTTATCTAGGCGCCAGAGCGTGAGCCAAGAGCACAAAAGCGCGATGTGCTCAAGGTGGGAGAGTCGCCGCGAAACGGAGGGTCGCTGAGAGGGCGAGGGCGTGTGGCAACGGCTGCCCTCTCGCACGCACACACCTAGCGGTCTCTCGTCAGCTCTCGAGAAAGGAAGAACCCCCGCCGGCAACCGCAGAATGCTTACCCGCCTGCCCTCGCGCTTCTCAGTCGTCTTCGCCGCTCCGCCGGGCACACCGGTTCGCCCATATGCCATGCCGTAAGACGCGCCTACCAGCGCGAACTGCCGAGCACAGCCTGGTCGTCGTCGCGACGCGGCTGTGGCCGATGACGTGACCGCGGATCGCGAAGAGAAAAGAGAGTCGAGTGGGAAGTGAGAACCATCGCTTCTCGGCTGAAGCGGAACAAGCCGTGTGGATACCATAGGACGAAAAAGCGCGCGCGAGAGAGGACTTCGTTTCATTTTGTGAACGGTGGTTTTGTGTGTGGGTGGTGAAATCGACGTCGAGCGCAAGGACGATATGTGTGCGCGAGGTGCGCCCGACGGCGCCGTTCGACAGCTTTCGTCGTGCCTGCCTGTGAGAATCGGAAGCCGTGCTTCGGTGCTTGCCTTGGCTGTCACGCTGTGCACGGTGGTGTTGCTGTGCGCGTTCGAGCCGGCAGCGGCTAGTGCAGTGCCCAGGACACACGTTCGGAGGCAAGTTACTGACGACAGAGAAGGTAGGTAGCGGCTGAACATCTCGTATGATCCGGTTATCTCTGCTGCGCGCTCGTGTCTCACTGCCACGCGCCGCTGTGTAAGCCCTGGGCGGTTTACCACCGTCGTCCATAAAAATAGCAGTATCGCTTGCTTCTGCACGACACAGGGCGAGCTGCGCCCTAGGCCAGCAGGCGGGTGTTAATAGAGAGGTGGCCACCACTGCCTTGAAAACAGCTGACGCCAAGCTTCGTGGTCTCCGTTGGCTTCGAAAGTGTTGAGTCAGCTGCCGCGCGCCGCAGTACTGTAAATGTCGTATATCAGCTGACGTCAGTTGTTTGCTTTGATAACGGTAGTTATCAAGTCATAGTTTGAGGCAAGCGACGAACACCATTAGGACGTGGACTGCCTAGTTATCTAGTTTTGTGCTTATGCAAGCACATTGGCAAACCGGTTCACAGCTATCCTTAGCGGCATGGCAGCTTGTATAAATGCACAAGCACGAGAAAGAGTAAGAAGACGGCAGAGTTCCGTACCGCATTCCTGCACACTTTCGAGCCATCACCTGGAATAACCGCTCTTTTGGTGCACCTAAATATAGCTTCAAGGTTGCGCACTAATGTAGACTCTACGTCCCGTTAGTCACGGGCAGGCTGGATATTAGAGCGAGCAGCAAGTCGTCATCTCTCGCATTGAATTCCTGGAACCCAATTACACCAACAGTATGAAGTACGAGGAACAAAAAGCGTGTATAGTTGTAGCCAGTGATCGAAGTTGCCAACAACATTGTTGCTGTACAGTGATCGTCCTATTTGAGCGCTACAAAAATGTTTCTAGAATGCCTGTCTATGACTCTCTAGGTGCGGACTTTTTTCATCACCGCGTGAATATTTTGTCATACTGCCCTTCTTGCGCTGTTTCTTGCTTTGCAATGTCCAATATAAACAGCGTGCAAGAATTTGTTGCCCATGGTGAATAAACTTTGCAGCGTTCGCTTGACTTGGTGTTGCGTACAGCCAGAGGTTTTCCGAAGCACTCGTAGTCAAGGCGCGTGTGAGGAGAGTTTTAAAGCCGCGAAGCCTATTCTCTAATTTAGGCACGTACGTAGTTGCCTGTCTTCTGCTAGCGCGCACATAGCAGCCTAATGCAATTTATTGAGTCACACGCCGCCGGGAACTCTACCACAGAATGTCGCTGTCATGAATTGACCGCGTGGATAGCGCTATCACCGAGCCTTGAACTTGGCGAAGCTGCAGTTCGTTAGCCGCTTAATTGAGCGTCTCGCACTCTGTGACGACCGCATACCTTTTGCCTGGTTCTCACCCGTCTTGAGTCAGGAAAGTGTCCGAATATATATATTCTTTCATCCTTGTACTGCGAGGAATGCACTGTTCCTTACAAGAACTGGTTGCCTTAAATTCATTGTATTGCACAGCCAATATACTTCACCTTGTGAGTGGCTGTAAAATTGGCGTGCCTTGGGTGAACATTAGCCGCTGTTTGACAAGAAACGTACAGTGGGTAAATGCCTATGATTAGCGGTAAGGAAGCACATCGAAGTTTCCAGCGTGAGCTTAGGCTGTACACTTCTTCGGGGGCCCGCATTTGCCAAGGATCAAACAAGGATCAAGGATCCGCTTACAAGGATCAAAATAATTTGATCGTTGTAAGAACACGTTGGAAGGCTGCTGGAATCATTTAAAAGAAGAGAAAAAAAAAAAGCTCCGTATTTCCTTAAAGTGTACACGGAATGCGAGAAGCTTTTGCAGCGTTCAGTTTTACAGCCCTCGTCAACGGTGATTCTGCAGTGAAATAGCGTGCTCGTTTTACATGCATTAGCCTCTTCCTGTGTATAGTCGCATAGCAAGCGCTGAACTATGTCTGCGTTGTGTCAGCAAGATGACGTCACACCTACGACTCTTACACGGTCTCCTTTGCGTTTGAAGGGCACTGTCTTAACCAGTGCGCAGCCCCTACATTACTTCGTTGTGAACATGTTAGGCACACGCCTCTCATAGCCTGTAAATTTATGGCACTACCTCAATAATTCATACGGATTCATTTGCTACGCTTTCGCTGTTCAAGTCAGAAAGCGTTTACAAAAAGATTTTCACTTATTTCATTCTCACCAACTAGCGTATAAAAATTATTCGTCCAAATTAAGTACATTTCCCATCAGAGAAAAATAAGCTGCCAAAAAATGAAATTGAGGAGGAGCATGAGACAAAAAAAGACGATGTACAGGGTCGTCCACTCTTAGTACGAACACGGCGCCGCGTGGCCGCGCTCCGCGGAGCGCCAGCACACATGGCGCGGCCGCGCATCAAGCTAAGCGGCGCAAGCGCACAGGGGCTTAGAGGCGGGGCTTCGTGTCGTCTGCTAAAGTGCACGAGCGCGCTTTGCTTTAGCAGACAACAGGCGGCACAAACACGGCTCGCTCGCGCGCTTTAGCAGACGACACGAAGCCCCGCCTCCAAGCCCCTGTGCGCTTGCGCCGCTTAGCTTCGATGCGCGGCCGCGCCACGTGCGCTGGCGCTCTGCGGAGCGCGGCCACGCAGCGCCGTGTTCGCACTAAGAGTGGACGACCCTGTACTTCCACGTTATCGTCGCTCGCTGAGCTGCAGGCATACAGTGTAGTCGTATTGTGTAGTTTGGTTTTTCTTTTTTGTTCTTGACGTGAACCTATCATAAGTAGTCAGCCTGGAGCGCTGAGGAGTCTATAGTAATATATACTGCAAAGGATTGAGATACAGCGCAACTACCTTTTGCCTGAGAACAGACGACTAGTGGTTTTTTGTTTCGCGATAATCCCGTGTAATTGAAGCCTGAGGGCCATCGGTTGGTTTACCGTGAGATCCAATAGATCGAGTGTGTCATAGTGTGACACTGACACTGACAGAGTGTGACACTGACGACATACTCCCATCTTATTTTACGTCTTTAGTATTTAAGGAAATTTAGCATTATTATTATTATCAATCTCTTCTTTTTGCGCAAACACCGTATAACATACGCGTGGTATAGCCATTAAATTGTCGGCGTCCTACGACTGCTCAGTGCGATGCACCGTTTTTCTGGTGAGCAGGCTGAAATGTTTGCTTCACATTACTGAAAACTACGCTAGAAAAGCCGTAACTTGATCCGAGACCCTATACAATGTTTCAGCAGCACTCCGACAGCTACATCGCCGACGAAGCTGCTAGGAAAGCACATGAAGGAGCAAATCTTGTTTCTGTGCCTTTATCGAGGACTGACGCAACCCAACACCTAAGCAGG
Organism: Dermacentor silvarum; assembly: GCF_013339745.2. NCBI lineage: Eukaryota > Metazoa > Arthropoda > Arachnida > Ixodida > Ixodidae > Dermacentor > Dermacentor silvarum. The sequence continues at coordinate 153,535,956 of NC_051155.1, read as the reverse complement.
CTAGCGCACAGTATGACATTGGAAAAGTGGCGTACAACTGAATTCACCCAGCATCGGTTGCGTTCTCTCGACCCATCTATGCAGCTGCGGCTGTTGCCTGGATTTCCGCGAAGTGAGGAAACAATGCTGTGCCTCTTACGCTTGGATGTTGCATTCACCAACGCTTACACGTGTTTGATTGGAATGGCTGATAGCGTCGAGTGTAATGCCTGCGGTGTCGATGAGGCTATAGAACGCCTACTGTTCTACTGCCCATCTTTTCAAAACGGAAGACATGACCTCTGCAACGTTCTCAATAGGCTGGATAGAAGACCGTTCACATTGAGCAAGATCTTGGGACCATGGCCTCGAATATCACAGCTGCAAAAGGTCACAAAAGTGCTGCTGCAATTTTTGAAAACTACAGGACTGAGTGACCGTCTATGGGGGGGGGGGGGGGGGGGGGGGGGGTATCCGGACTGATTGATCGTCAGTGATACAGCAGAGATCTGTTGCTACGTCGGCGATATCCACAGCGGACTTTCTATTCTTCTCTCTCTCTCTCCCCTTTTCCCTTCCCCCAGTGTAGGGTAGCCAACCGGACTCAGTCCTGGTTAACCTCCCTGCCTTTCATTAAATCATTTTCTCTCTCTCTCGTAGACTTGTCACCCGCCCTGATTGCTTAGTGGCTATGGCGCTGAGCTGCTAAGCACGAGGTAGCGTGATCAAATCCCGGCGGCCACAGCGGCCGTATTTCGATGGAGGCCAAATGCGAAAACACCCGCGTACTGAGATTTAGGTGCACGTTAAAGAACCCCAGGTGGTCCAAATTACTCCGGAGTCCGCACTACGCCGTGCCTCATAATGAGATCGTGGTTTTGGCACGTAACACCCCATAATTGAATACTTTTTTAAACTTCTCGATAAATTCTTAGCGAAAAGTCCCATAGTCACAGCGTACGTTATCGCTCACTGACTCCGACGAACTCACATTTACGCAGCAAACATAGTCAGCCTATTTGCCACATTTCCAGCGCTAGCAAAAAAAAAAGGCAACACTTGAAAAAAAAAGAAAAAAAAAACAATGCAAGGAGACAGGAAAAGCACTTTCAGTTTTAACATAACACAGCAGTAGCTTCACATAAGTGCGCAGTGCGGTTTGAAGCTTTCAGCGTATACATTCAAAATTCAGATGAAGCACTGGGCGAGGCAATTTAGAGGGAATGGTGCACGGGCCATCCTGTTGGCTAATGAATGGATGATGCGTCAAATCAGCGATCCCATAAATACTTCTACCAGAAGTACCAATCCCTCAATGTAGCCGTACTGAATTCATCGGTTTGCTCTTGAATTATTCTGAACTCTGTTACCGCCGAATTTTGGTGAATAACGATGTTAGCACCACAATGAATAAAAACTACAAAACATGCAGACTAAAAAATCGGCCTGCTTGGAATGCGGTCGCGACAGCGGGATGAAAAACGCTCGTGTTCTTAGGTTAAAGGGCCCATTAAAAAAAAAAAAAAAACCTACTACGTAAAAATTAATCCGTAGCCCTCCGTTGCGGCAGTCTCTCATGCCCCAGTGAAACACTTTCGGGACATTAACCGCCATGAGCCAATGCATCATCATTTATTGAGTGTCAAAGTGTAAGTGTAAAAAAGCGTATGTATCTGCACCGGACCACCGTCAGTTCCACTTCGCTGCTCAAAAGGCGGGACGTGTGTCGAGCGAGCTCCTGAACAACAACTTTGCAATGGGACGAACGCGGTTTAAATCATGCATCCGGGACCCGAGAGAGGTCCTCTGTAATGATAAGTCACTTCTCTCGCCATTACCGCTAAATAGCCACTGAGATATTTCTTTTTTTTGATCAGTCAATCAAAAATGAGTTTTATTTAAAGAATTCAGGAAATAAGCGTGAAAAAAAACTCAGTGGCGATTTAGCGGTAAATGCAAGATGTGCGTAAGCATTTCGTCACACCTCTTTGAGCTCCCGGATCCATGATTGAAACCGCGTTCACCGCATTGCTAAGAGCTGTTCACAAGTTCGCTCGACACACGTCCTGCGTCTCTCTCTCTCTCTCTCTCTCTCTCTCTATATATATATATATATATATATATATATATACAGGGTGCCCCAGCTATCACGCAGCACGATTTAAAAAACGAGGAACGGCGTTACGCGAAGCAAACCTAGTGCGTATTGTTTCCAGTACAGTGGAGTAGCCGCCAGTGATTTTTTCGTTACTGACATTTAATTAGTTAATTGTAATTAATTACCTAACTCCAGAAGTAATGTCCTAATTATCAAAGTGTCAATCAGAAAATTGTAGAGCAACTTGAAAAACTCCCGATACAGCTTTCTGTTGCTCAAGACGTGCTACATAAAAGTGTTTTTCCGAGCATGAAAGAAGCTCGCGAATACACGCAAAGTGCCTCGAGCGGCCAGTCGTGCGGCAATTCTGCGTGTATTCGCAGGGCTTCTTTCACGCTCGTAAAAACACGTTTATGTAGCACGTATTGAGCAACAGAAAGCTGTATCGGGAGTTTTTCATGTTGCTCTACAACTTTCTAATTCACACTTTGATAATTAGGACAGCACTTCTCGAGTTAGATAATTAATTACAATTAATAAAATCTCAGTAACGAAACAATTACTGGCGGCTACTCCACTGTACTGGAAACAATACGCACTAGGTTTGCTTCGCGTAATGCCGTTCCTATTTTTTAAATCGTGCTGCGTGATAGCTGGGACACCCTGTATATGCATATGCAGGGTGTTTCAGCGAACACTTTCAAAAATTCTTAAAGGTTGCCTGTGGCAGATTAAAGGTTGCCTGTGGCAACGCATTTCTCCGCAAAGTTCGGGAATTAATATCTCGAAACTGGTGTCATCTTGAGAATTAATTCTAAGTGCATCCGCCTTGCAAATTTCACGGCTGCAATTTTTAAATTGCAATATGGGCCATCAGGTAATTTGTTTAAAACGTAATTAGTGAATTTTTGTTAATTAGCCTATTATTCATTTCATTTTGTGCAAGTATTGGCCGCCGCTTCGAGTAGACCTTCTCATTAACTAGAATTGGGCTGTCTGCCACAGGCAACCTTAAATAAATTTTGAAAGTGTTCGCTAAAACACCCTGTATGTATATATATATATATATATATATATATATATATATATATATATATATATATATATATAATGCCACATGCGCTTATTTCTGTTGATGTCTGTTTCATTGCGCAGCACCGTTTTCAACATTCATGCTTCTCTGAGATCTTCCATGCCCTCTCTACCTCTACAATGGGACCGGCTTCCCATACTTCACGCACACACGCACACACACACATTTTCCCACTTTCGCCTCCTAATGCTAACGCATTAATAGTTGTACCACGAGCCTATCTGGCTAGTACCTGGTTCAATACAGAAAATACATGTAGGTGAACCACGTACATATTTGTTAAGCGAGTATAAGAACCTCGCTTACATTCACAAATAATAATTTACTAAGGAAGAGTTATGGCTGATTATCTAAGAACTATCGTTAACATCGATCAGCGGCTAATCACTGCTCGCTTTGTATCTCTCGGCGGGTGTTGCCTCACTTCTAGGCCTCGCGCTGTACTTGTCAAATGGCCTTTACCGCTTGAAAGCGCTCCGCGGACCTCTGGCGCAACGCGTTCGCTTGACCTCGCGTTCGGCGCTTATTTCTATCTCGCTCTTGTCCAGCGTACTTTGAAACGGCGCGCCGCTACTCGGTTCTTCGCCTTGTGCTCCGCCTTCAGTCACTCCCGCGAACCAGCCTTATCAGCTTTGCGTTGACATGTCGCGTTATTAAGCCTGAGTTCTTGAGCCCGTGCGGCGAATTTTGTCGTCTGAGACGCGTATCAAGCACTTGTGTTCGCCGTCCTGGAATCGCCTGACAGCACTGCCACGGTCACGACATTGACGGGGTGACTACGAAACTTGTCACCACTTCTCGTTGTCGGTCGCAGCGCTTAAGCTGCTCCTCAGGCGCACTTATAGTGTACAGCGGTGAGCACTGTTAGGGTGAACACGCGAGCGCGTGGCCGACGGCACTGTCAGCGCCCCGTTACGGTCATCACTGGAAACATTGCGCATGCGCATCACGCCTTCCGCGAAATAATTGTTCCACCGCGCGCATGACGTCATGAATGCACTTGTTCGTCGTCTGCTAGCCGCATTTTTGTTTTCTAAGCCCATGCATCCTGCATTTTAAGATTTCTTTAAACATCTGTGCTTGAACAGAACAAGACAAAAAAACTTGTATATCTATGGGGGCGTGTCTATTCGTTCCCTTCAAAGTTGTGCATGCAACGCCGTATATAAAACAACCAAACATCTTTCGCAGCCGTTCATTCTGTCGCCAGATCGTATTATGGCTAGGGTTCCCGATGATGAACGGCGCTCAATTGTCGATCTTTCCCTGAAAGGTTATTCCCAGCGGTAAATTGGCGCTTTAGTTAATAGGCCCCTGAAGACTGTGAACAGGATAATTCAAGCCTACAAGTATGAAGGTCGCATTCAGGATGCACCCCGCGCGACCCGCCCTAAAGCTACCACAGACGATGAAGACGCCCTCATAGTTGCAGCTGCTGTTCGTAACCCTTTCTTGCCAGCCCCAGCAATACGCGAGGACTTGGATTTGGACGTTTCGGACACCACTGTTCGACGTCGCCTGCGTACTGCGGGCCTTCGCAGTCGCGTCGCAGCGCAGAAGCCACTACTAACGGCGGCAAACAAGGACGCACGACGGCAGTTCGCTGAGCTGCACGAAGCATGGACATCAGAAGAGTGGGGTCGCGTCATCTTTTAGGATGAGTCGACGTTTTCCACGCGACAAGACCAAAGATTGCGTGTTTGGAGACTACCAGGCACACGGTGAGGCAAACTTCCTGCTTTGAAAAGCAATTGTTTTAGTTAACGTCACAATGCCACGCAGGAACGACCCGGACAACGTGCAAGGTGTTTCTGCCAGTGGGAGATCGAGTGTGAACGTGTGGGGTGCTGTTTCAAGATATGGTTTAGGGCCCCTGCAACGTATACGTGGACACTTATCGTCGGAACAATACTGCAACATTTTGAACAATGTTCTGTTGCCATATGCGAGCAGTTTATTCCCAGACGGTGATTACCTGTTCCAACAGGACCGGTCACCGATACACACGGCGCGGGCTGTCAAGGAGTTCCAGGCGGAGCAGCACATGCAGCTACTGGAATGGCCTCCGAAAGGAGCGGACCTGAATGTGATAGAAAACGTGTGGGGCCGTCTGAAAGCTTCTTTGGCAAGGAAGCCCCTTTATTCCGCGACTTCGGACCAGTTGTGGGCGCAAGTCAGCAACGAGTGGGAAAGGCTGAAAGCCGATCGGGAATATGTTCGATCACTTTACGACTCGTTACCGTCCAGAATAGCTGCAGTCGTTGCTGTAAGTGGTCACATGACTCGCTATTAGATTTGCTCATGTTTTTATATTTGTTCTCATGGTCTTGTTTAACTTGAATTGCAAAAGTGCAATTTTCTTGAATAAAAAGTTTAATAATTATCCCTCTTACACTCACTTTTTTCCTTCACGCGCCAATCTTCAATCCAGATGGACCTTGAAATGCAGAAGGTATCAGCTCAGCGAACAAAAAATGCGGCTAGCAGACGACGAACAAGTGTATCGATGACGTGATGCGCGCGGTGGAAAGAGTGTTTCGCAAAGCACATGCTGCGCATGTGCAATGTTTCCAACGATGGCTGTTACGCGGCGCTGATAGTGCCGTCGGCCACGCGCTCGCGTGTTCACCCTAACAGTGCTCACCGCTGTACCTGTCGTCGTCGTCGTCGTCGATGTTTCGTGTAGAAGAATGCGCACGCTCCTGTAGCTCCGATATGATAATTTGAAGTGCACACCATTGGCCCTTGTTCAGTGGAACGGATCAACCGTCGTGTGCCCTTTATCGCGTACAAGCGAGGCCGGCGCGCGCAACTGGAACCGCGAAACAGAGAGACTACATATGAACCGAGTCTTCTAGCCCCTGCGGCCCCAAAATAGTTCGTGGACCAATCTAAAGAAAGAAAAAGAAGGCTATGCAACCATTACGAAACTTCATGGCTGCTTTCCTCTGAAAATCCGTGCATCCGACGATCAAGCGTAAGCGGAACTAGGCCTGTGTCCTCATACAGGCGACCCATTGAATGGGTTCCTTATGAATGCTTCCGCAGGGTATCACAAATGTAAGTTTCATTTGTAGCAACATAATCTGCCGGAAGGTTTGACCTATAATATAAAGAAATAAAGACGTTTAAAAAATTGTATGTAAAAGAGTACAATTGCTTGCACTTACTATGAATGAAATTATCACAAAAGAGTATGACTGAGAGAGAGAGAGATAATTTATTAGAGGAAAGGCAGAGACGTCGGACTAAGCTAGCATGGTCTGACCTGCCACTCTGCACAGGAAAAAAAAGGAAAGCAGACAAAAAAGAGTGATGAAAGATGATGATGAGGACAAGTTTGACTGAATTTCACAAGTAGCCTAGTATCTTTGCGAGAGAGCATAGAACAGGATGCTACTGTAATATTATGGGACAATCGGCAACCTATCATGGGTTTGGGGTTACTTTTGGAAGAAACGGCTGTTGCATTAAAATTAAGTTGTCTAGTTTAACGTCCCAAAGCAACTCACGGACCATGCGAGACGCAAAAGTTGTGGCTGTGTAATCATTTTGATCGTCTGGAATAATTAGGGTGCACCCAAAGCCCAATACGTGGGCTTTTCACCTCAGAAGCAGCGATGTGGGGCTAAGTGTAACACAGACTCCCGGTTATTGGTATGCAACGGAAACAGCGTGATGGTCCTAAATAATTTGGCGTCGCACAGCCTACCCACTTATGGCTATTGGCAATCTGTGCCTGCACCGTCTTCTACCTTGACTGCAAGTGTATGGATGTATAGACTTTCGCTTCATCTCATCTTCGTAACAGTGCTCTGGCGTTATCTCACCGCTTTTCAAGAGGCTTGTTCTCGATGTCTAGAGATGGAAGCTTCGCCACCAACGCGGACCCGTCGCTTGATAACACACAGGTGGCTTACCATGCCAGCGGCTTGTATTTACGTAGCTTCAGGGGCCATATAACAGCGTACGCTCTCTTCACTCACGACAGGCCGCACCTTGAAACGATTGAAACCATGGAGGAAGTAAAGGAACTAGGAGGAAGTATGACGCCACGCAGCCAGCCTGCGCAAGTCCATTCTCCGCAAAACCCTTTCCTTCGCCTTTGCTCTCACCTTTGTTTCCAAAAGTTGATCCATCACGTTACCTCTAAGTATCGGCCGCGCTCAGTGGACTCGGCACAGTACGCTTGGTTCCTGGTAAAGGCTTTAATAGATGCGCACGGGCTCGGGTGTTCTGCGAACCGCTCTGTGCGCTCTTCTCCCAACATGCTTGCACAACCTCGGTCGTTTCTTGGAATGTCCGGAGTTATCTTCTTTGTTGCAAAGTGCGATTGTGGCTGCCGCTCCCCTACTGCCTGTCCAAAAAGTACGCGCAAAGCGCCGCGGTGCGAGACACAAACGCCCACCGTGACAATATGACATGCTGGACCGATGTTGGCGGGCTTCAGTTTTATCACGTGATGCTGCGTCCTAGTTGGTACATTTCACCCATGAATGAACCGATCACTGATGCGCACAAACACCCGAGCACGTCCGAACGCTTATACACCCTTGCGATCAGCCCTGATCCCTTTGGGGGCTAGAAGAACATTAAAATTGGTTTCGATCTCCGATTACCATAGGGAACCCTTGATTTCTTACTAGTAGGACAGCACTTGTTGAAAAGAAGAAAAAAAAAGTGAATAGCCGAAAGCCTCTAGAAAGCTATTCACTTTTTAAACGATTGATGAGCTCGAAGGAGTCTATTTGTCGCATTAAGAATATTTACGTAGCGCTTTTTGTTTCATAGCGTAATTTTGTCGAACCCGCATATGTGTAGCGGTAGTAGAGATGGCTATACATATTAGCCGATTCGTTATGTGTATTGTCTTACGAGGCTCCAACGTGCACCGGCGTGGAAAGCGACTGCCATCCTGCTTTCCCGCCGGTCCTCTAGCTCCCTCTGCCGCCACTGGGTAAAAAGGCGGCGTGATGAGAGCAGGGCTGTCCTTCCGTTACGTGCATCTCAAAGAGCTATAATGGATGGAGAAACACGCCGCAACTCCGGTTTGCGAGAGCACACGGCCTCTGGGTCGGCGCCTTCGTATCGACGGTGAAAGTGCGACCAACAAGTACCTACCGCCAACTACTAAAACGGTCTAAAGAGGCAAAGAAAGCTGCGCGCTTCAAATATCAAACTCCACATCATAATCTTTTTTTTTTTTTTCATGGCTGCAGCACATGCTGCGTGGAGAAATCACGTGAGCGTCTCGTGGTGCTGAACTTCAGCCTCTGCTTCCGTGGCGTAACATCTTGGCGTGACTCCATCCAGAGGAAGCATGAAAAACATGAAAGCACGTGAGAGACTCGTTGTTGAAATTTACGTGCCAATCACGTAGTTTGGCGGCACGGGACTCCGGCGGAAGCTGCGTCCAGTGCAATGACTGGTAAAGGACGCGAGTTCCCCAGTTGAGCTTTAGCATTGCGCCCCGACAGCAGGGTAAGAATCGCTCTTGAGGAAACGTTGCATAACAGTTCAACAGACCTATTGAGCTTGCACCATGAGAGGAAGCGTCAAGCGGGCATTCTCCAAGGGCCTTCGAAACAAGCAACGAACGCTGCTGCTCTGTTAGTCCCACAGCCTGGGCCTATATCGCCGCGCTGTCCATGTAGCACGCACAGCATCAGCAATCACTCAGTTTGGTTCATCTATAGGCCGAGTAGCTCCATTCTTTTTTGTTCGTTTTGTATCTCTCTTTCTCTTTGTTTACAGTCCACCCCCATCGACACGCGGCCTCTGCATACAAAATCGAATCCGTGACCGAGCATGCGCCCAACGGTAAAGTGCCATAACCACTGAGCTGGCGGGGCAGGACTACTGCACTCCTCCATTAACTAGCTGTTTTGCGTCGCCCCACCGCGCGCGTGGATCACAGAACCTCTTTAAACTTAGTTCAGCCACTGAAGTCAGCATGGAAAGTTCTGCTGCAAGAGGAAGTCAGAATGAAATCTTGCCATCTGAGCGAGATTTAAGCGCTGTATTACTAGCGCTCTGCGTAGGGCAATGAGGGTTCATTATTAGCAAGTCCTTTCTTTACTGCCTGTTTGGTCACTGTTAATGACCAGTACCCAGGCATGGGCCAACCGCTAAACGTAGTATGGCGTGCGAGCGGTGTTTTCGTACAGCTCTAGGGTATAGCATCTCTATGGCGCTGAGTTATAGGAATCTGAATTATAGGAATCTAGTTGATAACTAGTATATTTAGCTTCCTTTTACGGCTAGGTGTCACCAAGTATTTCGCTAAAAGTGAAAATCCAGGAAAATGTTGCGAGCAGAATACTTTAAAAGGGTCTGCCTGAGAATAACTTTGCCTCTCTAGTGAGCGCTTGTTCAAAGGTTACGATGTCGTTTATTTTTTAATGTTGTTTTTGTTTATCAGAGTATTCAATGTTTATACTCCGAAATCAACTTTTATGCGTCAAGGTTACTGCCGATATGACCAGGTTGACTCGTCCTTTAGACAAGCTTCATGTCTATAAACAAGAAACCTATAAGGTCGCTAGCACGCAGGCGCATGGACCGATTAAAAAAGGAGCACCTCTCGTAATTTCTCGTCGAACCACTTCAATTCGTGGCCGCAGTATTCTGTGGCTTACATTCTTTTTCCAGTACGACGATAAAACGCTCAGGGCAAACCAAATCAAATGTACCTGCCAGAACTAGCAGTTTCGTGGTATAAGCAATGGTAGACAGCTATCCTTATGAATTAATGGCCTGGGGTAAGTCTATGCTGGGGATTGATTGGAAAGAACTACAAATTGCCGAACACGTTACACCCTAGCCGAACCAGTGATGTATAATGTTTGCCTCTTGAATCAGGGAAGTCATTTCATTGCGTTGATTTTCTCCTCAAGGGCCCGAAGGAATTACATAAAAAGTGCCACAGTTCCATGTGAAAGCAGCAAATGCAAAGCACGGTAAAAAAAAAAAACATAGTAATAAACATCGCAAAAAGAACCTATGAGGCACTTAGAATCGTAACTAACAAATAGAAGAGATTCAATGGAAACAAATTGCAAAGAGTAAACACAAAAGACATAAAAGTAAGAGTAATCCAGTAAATATATCGTTATCGACACCGTATGTCATTGATCCCTCCCTAATGAAATAAACCCAAATAAAAGTTATAGGAACCCAGACTACGAGAAGTATGCCAGGCTAAAAACAATTAAAAATACAAGGGTAATGGCTGGAAATCCAAACCAAAATGTTCACTTACAACTTGCAAGCCTATCATTTTTCTTAGGTAAAACGTATTAAGAGTTGCTTGAGGAAAAATAGAAAAGGAAGATAGTAGAAACGGAGGGCAATTAAAAATGTTGCTCCGGGATTCTTGAACTAAGCTACCAATTGGCCGGAAAAGATTCCTGTTGGTGCCGCCAATATCTTTTTTTTTTTAATATCCATTTTGAAATTTCGGGTAACAGTTTTGTAATTGCCAGACCGAAGTTCCAGGAAGCGTTTACCAAGCAAAACCGTGCTCCGAAAGCTCTGGAGGTCCTGATTAACGCTGAACAATTACATTAAACTGACATAACCCACCAATTCAAAGGCAATGACCATATAACTTTAAATTGCAAGCGCGCTTAGATACTGACCGGAGAAAGTGAACATTTTATTGACATTCCGGTTTTACAAAACTCTACTGATGACATTTTGATTCTTATATGAATAGCACCACTGATTCCGACTTCGACAAAGACTAACAGACATGGGACTGCATCGATGTGGCTTGCTGGTGAACAATTTTGTACATGGTCTAGTGACTAAATTTCGTTCCCTTTCACATGTTATCTTTCCGTCGGGCATTGAGTAAATTAAAGACCGTGAAGGACGTAGCGAGATGATTTGCCCTTGCCGTGCTCTGACACTGCACCGTTTCGCTGCTGTGCTTGAAAACGCCGGTTCAATTCCAGACCGTGTCGGCTGCATTAGGATGAGTGCGCAATGCAAAAAAAAAAAAAAAAAAATCAATGAATCCGGAAATTGGGGTTAAGCGAAGCTTTTTTTCACCTCAGCACAAATGGTAGTTCAAACGTTATGCGAACACAGGCTTACGGAATTTGTTTGCACACAAGTGCGCGAATTGACTGCAATTATACGCACTTCTCTTCTGCCGACTTCCTCAATTTTCTGTTGCCGACTTCACTTTCCTGCAGCTCAGCACTCCTGACTCAATACACGAGCTGGTGCCATGTGGTTCCCTTCATTTTTTTCTGTCCGATAAGCTACTTTTGTTACCGACTTCTCCAGTCCTTGACTTTTGTCTTTGTCTATTCGGGCACTTCATACCTGCAGTGGCGCCATACCCATTCTGGTGCATTGCCCAAGAATGGGCGCACACCGAGTGGCACGTTTCCAATTGCACATATATCCAGTGACCCTAGTTGTCTATTCGGACACACTCCGAGTGGCACATAACAATTAAGTGTCCCAAGTTTTGTCTACTCGGCCAGACAGCGCGTCTACAAGTTGGGGGAAGAGGCAAAGAACGCTTCGCTTGAAAACGCTCGTGAAAAAAATGCTGGCTCTCCCGTAATCGAGAGTCGATGTAAGCATGAAATGGCTACCATAAAGCGCCTTTTGCTAGCTGCGGTGCCACCGCCTACAACCGCTTTTCTTCTTCCAACAGGACTGTGCGCTCAACGTCTGTCTCTACTTTTTAGAGCGAAAGCTCTACTGCACGATGTCGCGCAAGGTCATTCATCGCGGCGCAATGACCTTGAGCCGCCGGAGCGCGTGGCAGGTGTGACGTCACGCCACGTGATCCGCTGAGGAGAGGCATCGCAGCTGCGCCCGCTCGGAGCCTCGCCGCTGCGGTACCACGCCAATAGGCGAGGATTTAACGGCTGCTTCGCCGGTGCTTGGTCGCTCAGTCTCGCCATGGATGGCGCGCCGGCTGGGCCGCCTGTGCCTGCGCTGCAGCGCAAGCGACAGGCTGAATCCAATAATCCAGTAGATATAGCTAGACGGCAGGCTGCGAAATCTCAAGCAAAGAGCGTCTTCGTCACCATTTAAGAAACACAAAGAGACACGCCATCAGATTTTCAATAAAGCTGAACTTTAATGCAACACTGTGCGCATAGTCTGTGCAAAACCAAGCCAAAGAGACCTTTCGCTCCTGATAACTAGGTTCCCAAGAGATAAACCACAGCCAATTTTTTTCTTCTTGTCGCAGACCGCTCACGACTCACGGACCGCTGGCGTTCAAAAGAGTACAGGCAACCCTGTCTCAGCGCCGAAAGATGTATGGTGCCCTCTATCGGCCTTTTGAAAATCGCTATTGGAAATGACAAATAAAACCTCAGCGTACTAGAAGTTACAGCTTGAGGGATATTTTGAACAAATATTAGAAAGAAATCGGAAGCAATATTTTTGTAACTTGCTTGGGAACTAAGTAGCGCATGTAATTCGGTCCTGTACAAAGGGTTGGGGGCCAGAGACCGCATTATTAACTTTTAACTGGTTGCCCAGACGACCTCCTTTTGTTTCGCAACGATGCCCGAATGTTCTCGTTTGAGTGCCTGGATAACGGCTTGGGCTTTTGGCTCAAGATCAATTGAAGGTTGGCGACAATGGAAGCTAAAAGCATTTCATGCTTAAAACGCTCGTGTGGCGTGTTTTGCGTGCACCCTTTAAAGCGCCCTAGGCAGTCAACATTAAGCTAGGTCCCTATGCTCCGACGTCCCTCATAACCCCTGTACAGATTCGGGTCGCTAGACCCCATGAACAAACGAATTTAATTCCATAATCATGCACCGAGATGCGCTTGATTGTCATATTCTCTCGGACCTCTTACTACGACATAAGGAGCTATAAACTACGTCGCAGAGGTTCGCAAGCTCGGTCGAAATGTGATGCTTCAGCGATAAGGCACGTGTTTTTATATCTGCGCTCTTAAGTAATTCACAAAAGCGACTATTTTGGCTATCGTACATGTATATGGAGCTTCGCTGTGTGATATAGGCTGCTTTTCGCTAGAGTTCTACTTTATTTGACCTACAGACGCTCTGTGACATCCGCCAACAGTTGGCATAATTCCCACGTTGTTTGCATTGGTGCAGATGTTGACACACTGCCCACGATACCCGAGTGACTATGCACATTCGTATTCGTGCTATGCGAACATGCAGGAAGGCTATCGCCAACAATCGCTTGCTAGACAGAGCAGGAAAGGCAATTGTATGTGGCTGTTGGCGATCGATTACTCCACAATGGAACTTTATTTGTCTGTTTATAAAATCTCTCAACACGACTTTAGTCACAATGTGTGCGTTATGACAACATTTAAAACAGGCAGCGACCACGAAAGTTTATAAAAATAAGATGTTTCTGCTCCCGCACGGGACTCTTGTTCACAATTAAGTTAAAGACGGAAATGATCCGGTTATGTATGCTTTAAGATGTGACGTAATAAAGTGCGTACATGTGGGGAAAGTTGCCGTCATTGAGATTAATTGTGTGCTCGATGCCAGGGATTCAAGAAGAAACCGAAATTTCCTGTTCTTTTCTCTTTCCATTATCTTTGCCTTTTCCCAGTCTATTTCATGGCGAGTCGCTTCTGCGTGTTCGGCCAGCGCACGCGTGTGGCTTATGTCAAATAAAGTGAAATCTTGTGCTACTAGCCAGCGTGGATTTTCGTCCTGATGTCGGCACAGGCGTCTTTATATCAGTTTTATATGTCGCAAATACTAGTCGTCGGCCACAGACTCAAATATTGATGCGCATGAGTAATATGCATATACGTTGCTGCCACCTATGGATTCCATTTGTTTTTGTCTGAAATGCGACAGACACTTCACAATTTATTTTACATCAGACGTCCAAGTAGCTCAGCTATATCATATTAGTGCCCTTAGTACGCGTGACAGGTAGAGTAGTCCGTTTTCCACGGCTATAAGAGTAAGCTAAGATTACTTAAAGCCACGCTTGATGTAACTGGATATTTGGTTGGCTTCCGAAAAGTGTTCCGACCAAATAAAGATGCTATCGTCGTGGAGTATTTGACGTTCTGGTATTGAGAACAAGGTAGTAGGGTTCGAATGCCGGTGACGATAGCCTCATTTCGATGCGGGCGGTAGGAAAAACGCTCGTGTACTCAGACTTGTGTACACTTTGAAGAATTCGCCCAGGTAAAAATTAAACCGTAGCCAGCACCCCCCCCCCCCTTTTTTTTTTTTTACAACGACGACGATAACAACAGCAACAGCAGCGGTGGAGTTCTGATCGCAGTGAATGAGAATTTCAGATGTTTTTTTTTTATTCTAAGAATTAGTAGTCTGGAAGTAATTTGGTGCTGCTTAACGATTAAATAAAAAAACAATTCTTGGCGCTTGCTATCATTCACCAAGCTGTGCATGCGGTCTTTCTGAGGCGCTATAGATGATTCTTTGAGTGAAATTACTGTACGGTTTCCTATTTTCTAGTCTACTTTTCTAGTCGGTGATTTTAATTTTGCACACATAGAATGGTCAGTACCATGCCCCTTTCCCGATTCATCGCCCGCAGAAGCTATCAGTTTCTTTAACGTTTGTTTAGATTTCCATTTGTTTCAACTTGTTTCTCAGCCGACACGTGTGACACCCACCACAGTGTCACTACTTGATTTGGTACTAACATCAGCTCCAGATATCACCTCATCTGTAACACACACACGGCTTCAACGATCATGATGTACTCCATTTTACAATTCCTCTTCCCACACCTAGTACACGTAAGATTGTAAAAGGGATAGAGAACTACAACAAAGCCAATTTCGAAGCTATCAACGTCAGTCTTTGCTCCTTCCTTGACGAATTCCTTTTAAATTATTCAGGTGAACCTGTTGAAGCCCTCTGGCAGTTGTTGAAAGCAAACGTTCTTGAACTAATTAACCTGTACGTCCCTTTAAGAACTATATACAGTGATTCTAACGCACAATGGTATTCTATATACTTAAAAAGATTATCCAACAAAAAAACAAGGCTCTTTCGCGTTGCAATGAAATCGCAAAGCGCGGAGCGCTTGTCAGCCTACAAAATGGCTGCTACATCGTATACTAATGCCCTCTACACTGCTAAATACAATTTTTTTACGCTACGCTGCCATCTTTCTTAAGAACTAATAGAAAGCAGTTTTGTAGCGCAGTAAAACCAAAATTGAAACAGCGATATCACTCGTTGATGAGTCTGGTGATCCAGTTCCAAAGCATCTCTGTGCCTCATTACTTAACGAAACGTTTGCTCACTCTTTCTCTGACTAACATTATTCATCATGCGTACACACGATTTTGGCTATTTTCCTATGGATTCCGTTACTTTTGAAACTGCCGGTATAGTGGCTATCATTCATAAATTGAAACAGTCGTCCTCGTGTGGTATTGACACAATTAACTCTAAATTCCTTCAGAATACCAAAGAAATTAGTTCTATCCTATTAGGTTTTCTTTTTACTAAATCAATTCAGTATAGCTATCTGCCAAAAGACTGGAAAGCAGCAAAGGTAATTCCTTTTCATAAGTCTGAAGACAGGCATAACCCCGGAACTATCGACCTATTTCTCTTGCGTCTGTTCCTTGTAAACTATTAGAGCATATTATTTGCACTCAGCTTGTTAATTTCTTGAAATCAAATAACTTTTTCCACAGTTCTCAACATGATTTTCGCAAGTTATTTTCATGCGAAACGCAACTTCTCATACTACTAATGATTTGCACGTTTCCCTTGACACGGGTGTGGCGATTTACTGCATCTTCCCAGACTTTGCGAAAGAATTCGACAAGGTTAACCATCAGGTGCTTCTATTAAAACTACACCGCTTACGTACTGACCCGCTATTGCTCATGTGGATAGAACAATTTATTTCTAACCGCACACAGTTTGTTTTCACTAATGATACCGCTTCTCCGGAGGTACCCGTGCGTTCAGGCACACCCCCGAGTTCTGTTCTAGGCCCACTACTGTTTTTAATTTATGGATATGATTTACCTAATAATATAAATTCATCTATTTCTCTTTTTGCTGACGATGGTGTTATCTACCGGAAAATTATTAATGATGCCGTCAGTCGAATCCCTTCAAATAGACCTTAATAAGATTACGCATTGGTGTGAGCTCAGAAAACTGTAACATTTATAAATGCAAAACAATGAGATTTTCCCGTAACCGTTCACCTTTCCCTAACCAGTTGTATTCTTTGAACGCAATCTCACTTGAATCTGTTCGGTTTCATTACCTTGGTATACACATTACTAACTCTTTGTCATGGGCTGATCACATTGATTATGTAACATCCAAATCCAACCATATGCTAGGTTACCTAAAACGTAACTTTTCCCTTGCACCATCATCGTTAAAGAAACAGTTATACGTATATCACTTACGTCCGGCATGTGCTGGAATACGCTTCATCTGGATGGGACCCTGGTTAGGTAACACTGACCAAAAAGCTCGAAGCAGCTCAAGATTGCTCAACACGTTTCGTACTGTCGAACTATCGTCGAACAACCAGTGTGACTACCATGAAAAATAGAAGTAACCCTTGTCATGTGCAGAAAATTATCTTGCCTCTGCCTTTTCCAAACGATCGATTATTACAATAACGTACTTAAATTGCGCTGGTTACAGCCTGCTCCTTTCATATCTTCACGCTTGATCACTATTGCAAAGTTCATATTACTCGATGCAGCAAGGTAATATATTACCCGCTGTGGTTGCTTAGTGGCTATGGTGCTGGGCGGTTAAGCACGAGGTCGCGGAATGGAATCCTGACCATGGCGGTGGCATTTCTTCTTCTTCTTTTTGGGGTTTTACCTGCCAAAACCAGTTCTGATTATGAGGCACGCCGTAGTGGAGGGCTCCGGAATAATTTTGACCACCTGGGGTTCTTTAACGTGCGCTACAACGCAAGCACACGGGCGTTTTTGCATTTCGCCTCCGTCGAAATGTGGCTGCCGCCGCTGGGATTCGATCCCGCGATCTCGTGCTCAGCAGCGCAACGCCTTAGCTGATTGAGCCACCGCGGCGGCTATGGCCGCATTTCGATGGGGGCGAAATGCGCAAACACCCGTGTACTTACATTTATGTGCACGTCAAAGAACCCCGGGTGGCAAAAATTCATCCGAAGTCCCCACTACCGCGTGCCTCATAATCAGATCGTGGTTTTGGCACGTAAAATCCCATAATTGTTGTTGATGCCCATTCATTTCTACCCAAAACTTGCCGTGACTGGAATCTCCTGCCCGCTTCTACCGCCAGTATTACTATATCTCAGACAAATTCCGCGAAGAACTTAACCGGTCCCTTTGATGTCTTTTTTATTTTTACAATTTTTTCTTGCCTTTGTGTTCTATATAGCGCCTGTATGTGTGCATACGGCGAAGTGACCTCCGTGTCACCATCTTTGTCATTCCATGTACCTTATGACAACATCTAATAACTTTTCTTTCTTTCTGTTTTGTTGTTTTTACTTATTTTCGATTTTTTACATCTATGTACCCTGAAGGTCCAGCTTGGGCATTACATAGGGGTGGAGAATAACAATTGATACACAAAAGTGTAAGGCAGCATGCATGTAAATCGAATATCCTTATATGAAGTCGTACATGCTATGCAACATTTACATCTCTTCTCATTCGACAACATCATACACCAATAATTCTTACATTATACAAACTATATTCTTACATCCTCTGACATCATAACAATAAATAAGGTTACCGCAAGGTTTGAGAATTTTCAAAATTTTTGATATGTAAGAAGAAATGTAAGATGAAATATTAATGTTTCTAATTTCCGAATGTTTCATTAAGTGTATGATTGACTATAATATGGTCAGTTACTTCCGCTATATTACTTTGGAGATGATTCCATCCTGAAATGGCTAAGTGCAGATATGAAAAATGCAATAGTTTAGTACGTGCAAATGGTTGTTCGACCTTAAATTCGTGATCAATTCGTGGGAATTTCCTTTTGGCTGGTAAGATGTGTGCCTGAGAGAAGATATTTGGGTGATGAAAAAACTGATGGAAGAAAATTAACCAAGATATCTTTCTTCCATTTTGCAATGGGATGTGTCTTAGGTCATGTTTTATTTTGGTGATGCTTGAATGTTGTTAATAGTTACTTCTAATAAATCGCGCTGCCTTGTTCTGAAAAGATTCTAATTTGGTAATAAGATGCGTTTGGTGCGGGTTTCATATAAATGAGTTTTGAACGAAGTACGGTGGTATATGCAAAAAAAAAAAGCTTGGTATCACTATTAGCCTGACGAAGCGTACGACGAAGCCAAGAGATTTACATGCAGCGGAAACAATACAACCCACATGATTATGCCAAGACAAAGTTGGAGAAAGATGAACATCTAGATATTTAAATGATTCTACAGTTTCTAGAGCTTCACAATTCAGAAAGTGTGTGTGCTTCGTAATTTCACTGCAAGTAGTAAATCTCATAAGTTTAGTTTTTGAGGTATTAACGCTCGTTTGCCAGTCTGAGCACCATCTTTCAATCCTGCTCAAGTCATCTTGTAATTTAACACAGTCAGCCTTACAGTTTAACGGTCGGTACAAAACGCAGTCGTCGGCATATAACCGGATTTCCGAGTCTATACCCTGATGAATATCATTTATATAAATTAAATATAGAGTGGGTCCCAAAACGAAACCTTGAGGCACACCGAACTGAACAGGTTGAAATGACAAACGGACATTATTAATTACGACGGCTTGTCTGTTACTTAAATACTCTTTAACCCAGTTTATTACTTTTTCGTCAACTTTAATCAGCTTCATATTATATATCAGGTGGTTATGAGCCACACGGTCAAAGGCTTTAGCAAAATCTATAAATATGATGTCGGTTTGTGTAAGTTCGTGAAGGTTGAGGTGACTGTCTGTAGTTAGTTCAAGAAGCTGGGATTCACATGACCGGCCTCGCTGAAAACCATGCTGGTTTGCAAATAGAATGTGGTTGCTAGCCATGTACTGCATGATTTGAGAAGATAAGACGTGTTCAAGTAGTTTGCATACAACAGACGTTAGGGATACAGGCCTATAGTTTGTTAGCTTGTTTTTGTCGCCAGTTTTATATACTGGTATAACGTGTGCCAATTTCCAGTGGTCTGGAATTTCGGCGGTTCCGAGAGACTGTTGAAACAATAGCGTAAGTATAAGAGCAGAATTGTGCTTTGTCATTTTTAGTAGCTTAGCACAAATACCGTCAGGACCAGGACTGAAAAACGATGGCAAACGCTCAATAGCTTTCACAATACCGTCACTTGTCACAGTAATACATTCCATAAATTGAGAACTATCAGAAAACTGTGTTGACATATCTAGGGGCTTTTCGTCATTAAATACACTACAAAAGAATAAATTAAACCGATCAGCAACATCCCTGACATCAATTGCAGCACCAGACTCAGTGTCAAACATAGGTAACTCTTTTGTAAGTTCGGGAGCAATGACCTTCCAAAATTTTTTTGGATCTGTTTTTAGAAATTGCGAAATATCCTGCTTGAAAAACTTATATTTGGCAGCCTCTATATGTAATGCACATTCTTTAGAAAACGATAAATATTCTGACTTAGCTTCAACAGATTCTGCGCGTGTTGAGAATAAAAAGAAACGAACGTTTCTTTTTATTCAAATATCGCTTAATCTCTCGGGTAAACCATGGCTTGTCTGCTGTTTCATAGGTCCATTTTTTTTAAATGTATCTCTCCAGCAGTTTCAACAACTCGTCACGAAAACAAATCCAGTTATTTTGCAATAAACAGTTTTCATACGTTTGCATGAATGACATGTAAAACTCAAAAAGCTCAGAGTTGAACCCTTCGGGGGCCGCTTTAGAATAGTCATAATTGTTTTTTTTTTTTGTCGCGGTTTCTTCACGGTTTGCGTTTAAAGGTACAATGTATGACAGGATGGTCACTGATATACTCTAGTACATCCATTGTAGCACGTTCGGGGAGCGTTGTTAGAAGCAGATCAAGAATAGCATTGTGCCGCGTAGGGGTTTGGATAAGTTGAGACAACCGAAAATATTCTAAAATGTCAACAAAATCTGCACAATCGCGTGTTTGGCGCGTGCCAGGGGATTTTAAAGTAGACCACTCTATGCCTGGAAAGTTAAAATTGCCGGCCAAAATTATGGGAGAGTTATTATATTCGGATTGGATGGAGCCTAATGCAGGCTGCAGTTCCTCAGAAAAATCTTGTAGAAGGTCAGGTGGCCTATAGCATGCTCCAATAACCAAAGTTAGAGCTGGTAAATAGCATGCAACCCAAATAGTTTCAAGAATGATGTCAGTAGGAATGAGTTTGACCTTTATATGCTTTCTTATGGCTATTACGACACCGCCTCCTTTTCTATCCACACGGCCTTTACGAAAAACAGTGAATCAATTTGAAATTTGTAACTCAGAATTGCTAACTTAAGGAGTTAACCACGTTTCCGTTCCGATTATAGCATCTGCATTACAAGCGTGAATGAAGGAAGTAAGTTGCTCTTGTTTGTTAAGGATGCTACGAAAGTTGGCGGAAGTTATAGAAAATGTAGGTCTCCCACTGTCTTTCTGCGCGTGGCGACTGCGTCATGGGTTTGCATTTCGCTGGACCCATTCTACGACCCTGCTCTCGGAATGCTGGTACCGATATAGTATCCTTCCTATCTTTAGCTTATCGCGGATAACTTAAACCTTTCATCGGGTTCACAATTCGCTCGAGAAAAGTCGCGAAGCTGTTTACGCACAAATTGTATTTGAGGTGAAAAGTCCTCATCTATCCAATTAATTTCAAATTTTTTAGCTTGTAGGAATTATCCAGAATATAGCATTTCGTCTTGTAATTTAGAAGCTTCACTATTACTGACCGGTGCTGCCCTTGCCTGCGAGACCCAATGCGATGTGCACGTTCAATATCCGTTACCTCGAGGCCAAGGTGATCTTTGCAGAAGCTTTCAATGACGACTTCAGAAGCCTCGTAGTCTTCTTTCTCTGCCTAAAATATCAAATTTTTTCTGCGCATGCGATTGTTGATGTCATCAACGAGTTCACATATGTTAGATTCAGAATCTCGCCTATCAGAAAAGGATGAAAGATCGCTTTTGATGTCATTGACACCTTTTTTGACTTCGGCTAACGCTGTGGCATTACCCAAAGAATCGCCTAGCAAAGCTTCCACTTTCGAAAGGTGTTTCTTAAGGTCAGTTATACCTAATATAATGTCTTTAATCTTACTGCTGATTTCCTTCTGAATTTTTTCACGCGCAGATTCGGCATCCTTTAGGGCATCACGAACCTTGTCTATCTTGTCAGGGCCGGGATTGACTTCAATGTCACCGCAGCAGATTAGGAGATGAGCCGCAGAAAACATAAGAACAATCAATCGCCCTCTCGGGCACCATATAGCAAAGAAACCAGCAGCTGCATGAAAACGAAGCCTTTCACTACTGCTACACTGTAGTCGTTGGCTTATAACTACCTATGCGCGTTCGATATGTGACAATGTCAACACCCATACTCTACACACATAATCGTAAGCACTGGGTTTGGGATTTGCGGCATGCACTGAGGTACAGTTTACGATGCCATGAACCTGCACTCACCTATAAAAGGCAGAAGAGCGATGTTTAGCGCTTTTCACAAACGCCGCCAATCCCAACGATGCACAATCCACAGGGCCCTTTGTAGCCGATCGCCGCCAACGGGTACCGAATCAGGTATCACGTGAACCAGAAGTCGACGTAAGCGCCGTCCGTAGCGATAACAGTAGACAGCTGCGTCGATGCACCGTGGTTTACGATGCGCTGATCACAGCCGCATTACGAAACTCGTGGCACGAGATGCCATCAGGTTCAGCAGCGGCGTCGACGGTATCACTATAAAAGGCAGAAGAACGATGTTTAGCGCTTTTCACAAACGCCGCAAAGCCATTATGCGGATATGTATCCTTATCAAATTTGTAAGTGGTCTTTCTATGCCCCTCCCTTCTATAATGCTAAAAAATTAAATTATGGGGTTTTACGTGCCAAAACCAGTTCTGATTATGAGGCACGCCGTAGTGGGGGACTCCGGAAATTTTGACCACCTGGGGTTCTTTAACGTGCACCTAAATCTAAGTACACGGGTGTTTTTTCCCCATCGAAATGCGGCCACCAGTGGCCGGGATTCGATCCCGCCGACCTCGTGCTCAGCAGCCCAACACCATAGCCACTGAGCAACCACGGCGGGTCCCTTCTATAATGCTGCAAATCCTTGAGGGTACAATAAATAAATAAATAAATAAATAAATAAATAAATAAATAAATAAATAAATAAATAAATAAATAAATAAATAAATAAATAAATAAATAAATAAATAAATAAATAAATAAATAAATAAATAAATAAATAAATAATAAATAAATATCCAACCTTTCTAATGGCCACTGAGTTGGTTTCCGACTTTAAACCCCTTAATTTGATTTAACTTTCATCGTCAGTATGGAGCAAAGGTACGCATCTTTGGGTAGACTGCTGTGCTTTTCTTAGAAGGGTTAACGACACGGAGAAAAACATTTTATTCAAGACCACGCATACTGCACACAAATCATACGCAGCTTAAGAGGATACAGCCGTTTTTTCTATTTTATGATCCACACGTTCCCGCGTGGCGTATTTACGGTTATGGGTATTGCAACTAGTCACGCTTCTAATAATTTGCCGACTACCACAAGGCCAACGTGTCAACTATACTGACTCTTTCGTCAAAGAGAGTCATTATAAGCTTTGCAGCGGCTGTGTAGGACGATAATAGAAAGAACTGGTATGACACACACGAAGTAAGCACAATAAGTATGCCACGCACGCGCACAGTCCACTTAGCACACCAGTGATCGCGAACAGGCCCTGCAGAAAGCAGCGCGTAAACTTATAATTCATTTCTTCGTTTTATTTTCAGCGTAATGTTAGCCTTGAGATGTCTGTAACTGTCAACCTGCGCAAACGGGCTCTTTAATAAAGTTTTACAGAACGTGATTTCATTTGAGTTCGTGATTTACTTAATGCACATGCCATTCGGTGTCCTTTACTACAATGCCCCTAAATGCATCACGTGACGGATGAAACAGGGGACTAGCATAAACACAAAAATAAACCAACGAAGTGCTGGTCAAAGACACCGACTGTCTTCCTCTACGTGGTCTGCTGTGTCAGAAAGGCCTGATAAAGAGTACAGCAGTGGACGTTGTCCTCCGAAAGTGCCTGCAGCAACCTATGGTGAAATGATGCACAGGAAATTTATCAGCATTGGGAGAAGTAGAGAAGCCTTAGGCTTGAGCCAACGCTTTTACTAGTCTTCGCCACGGCTCTGGTTCCCTCAAAAAGACACTCCGCAAAGCTAAATTAACTTGTACCTTTCCCACCGCCTCTTTCGTCAGGACGAAGACCGTCCAACAAGCCGAACTCATTGTCTTCTTTGCCTCCGCAGCCAGTCTGTCCTTTCCATTTTTTTTCTTTTCTTCTTCCGTCTCGCGATGTCGTAATGGGGTATATTGCGCTTCAGTGTCTTCTCTAGGCCGCTAACAGCCTGCAAAGTGACATTGAAAGTGTGGATTCTTGAGCTAGGTAGCGGCCTGAATACTTTCCCGCCTCGCGTGCCTTCCTACGACCTCTGACACACTTTCCTCAAGGCGATGACGTAAGCGCTGGCCGCTACGCGAAGCGCGCATGCTCCCTTTCCCTCGCGGTGACTAACGCCGCGCGGTTGGCAAAGACCCTCGCTAAGCGTAGTATTTACGGCCCACTTCAGGTTAATGTAGACAAAGGCTCCTACGTGGCGCATCCATAGCAGGAACCGACATCCCCGTCGCCAGACGGGATATAGGAAAGATTAAACGAGTTTCTATACGCAGCGTCGCGCGATGAGACATGCATTCTTAATTGATGGCATGCGAGCCGGAGGTTTGGGTCGGCTATCTTTTGATTTCTTTTTCGCTTTCGCGCAAGAGCCAAGCGCCGTATGACTAACGGCGTTTCCGTCCAGGTGTCCGCCACTGTCGCTGAAATCGAAAAGCAGTCGCGACGCCAAATGCCGCGGTGTTTGATATTGGTCGCCAGTGCAAAATTCAGGCAGTCCTTAGCGATCCATCGATGGGCGACAACATAAAAAGAGAGCGGGTGCGTCAGTGAGGTGTTCTCTTGCATTATTTATCACGTTGCTAAAAATGGCCCGAGTTCCTGGTGTCCCTCTTTTATTTTGTCAGCGTATTGCACCCCTTGTGTCTATTCTTCGTTCAAGAACGGGGTGTGTCTGTTTATTTGTCCACTTCACCGGGATTTGAATGGCCATGCGTCTTACTGGTGCTCAAATAGCGCACCCTGGATTGACTAAAAGTGCTTGGCGTAAATCCAAGACCAAAGCACATGGAAGAAATAACTAACAAAATGCCCATCGAAGGACTTGGCGTGTCACCATGTCCTGTATCATGGAACGAAGCAACCGTATTGCGTATTTCTGCATCCGTCTTTGTCGAAATTATTCGCGCTACTAAGAAGCGTTAACCGCTCAAACAGTTGCCAACTCCACAGCGTCCTCGTAAAGAAGGGAGAACAGGAAAGATTGCGGCTATCTGATCAAAGTTTGAAGCAAACGCATTGGACGTGCCTGATTTCGGTAGACACGCAAAAACGATTGTTTAAGAATACATGTGAAATTTATGCTGATATCTCGGCATCGTTTCACTTGCCGTATTCTGCGTAGGCGTAGTTTCTCAAGTGGGCCTTATCATTCTTCTCATCTCTGTATGCCTCGCTTATACCGAGGTAATGGAATGGGAGTATGTGACTTGGAACTTCATGAGTTCACAATTGCTCTCATCTTTGAGTTTCTCTGGAAAACGAAGTGACCCTACGGCAGAAGGGTGACCTGGAACGCTAGTAACTCTGCCCTCTTCGAAAACGTCACACTTCGTATTGTGAGCCGCACAGGTCACACGGCCCTTCCGCTCAGAATGAGCCTACAGCAGCGACAATACTTTCGTCAAAATGAGTGCCAATAAAGTACAAAATAAGTGCTTCGATTACGGCATGAATGTGAATATAATTATCGCAATAGGTGGCGTTCTTTACTGAGCTATCAGTTCAGGCACGTACTCAGACATATCAACGGCTACTTAATCTCATGTCTGTCCGTGGAAGTCCGCCGTCAGCACTGCATCGCGGGTATAGTAGTATGAGGCTCTGGACATGCTTGTAAACGTCAATGGTTCTTTTAGGGGCGAAGCTCCTTAGGGTGTGGGTCTGTCCCTGCCTCTGTAGTAGTAGTAGTAGTAGTCGTCGTCGTAGTAGTAGTAGGTAGCCACGTCTACTTTTATGAAAAAAAAAGTTGTCGCAGTTTCACCTGAAAGGTGAAGCATCAATTGCGATAGCAAATTTGTAGAGAGCTATACGGAGTAATGATATTAGCTTTATCAGCTGTATAAACTTGGACATGCAGCAGCACCGGCAACGCGCAGAACTGTTGTCGACGCCGTCGGCGTTTTGCCCGCGTTCGCTCAAAATGCGTGCGGCGTTGGTGACTGTTGCCGGAGCCTCTGATGATGATAAGTGGTTCTTGAGGGAAAGGGAAAGGTTGGCGCTATCTTCTGCAGCCCTTGAGGGAGGAGCCTCTGATATAAATAGGCACTTGGTGCCGCAGCTAAACGTCGCCTCCCTTCCCTCCCCCTTCCCCCCTCCCCCACGGCCTCTCGCGCATCGGAAGAAGGCGCGTTTGCTCTACATATATGGTGATTGTAAGAAGAGACGCCTACTTCTGCAGCCCTTAAGGAAGCACGGCGCAGAACGCGCGTTTGTTCTCCGCCGTGCGTTCACTCCCCGTGAAAGCGCGCGTCCCTCGCGCCCTTTCACTCGCACATACGGCGTTCGGCGGCGCGCGGCCACGATTTCATCTCCATTGACGTCATACGGAACCTCACGGCGACGACGACGGCGACGGCAGAAATCTGCTTTTGAGTGTCCATATAATTGCTATCGCAAGAAAAAAAATTAAAGTTGTGTCGGTAGCGCGGAATCGAACCAGGGACCCCTCGCTTCCGATCGCGCGGCGCTAACCACTACGCCACGAAGCGCACATGGACACACGCACCACGATGACAATAAATACCCAACATTAACGAAAGACTGCGCGTTTCTAACGCGTTTGTGCTAGCGCGTTACGGCCCGTGTAAGAAGCTGGTGTAAGACGCTGTGGCCTCTCCGCCTTACCCCCGTATTCATAAACGCTGATGGCGTCGGCAAACGCGGTGCACGTTCCGGCATGTGTAAACGGCTGCGTAAGACGCTTTGGCCTCGCCACCTTACTAGAGAGTACTGCACGTTTCTAACGCGTTTGTGCTAGCGTCTTCTTAAGCGGGAGATGGTGCAATTATAATGAAGGGTACTGTTATAAAATAGGAATGACGTTACATATGGCGCGTGTCATTGGTGGAAGTCAATCGTTCGATTTAGTGCGGCGAGACTGGGCGAATTACACGGAAGATTCACGGTTTACCGATGATTCCCTCCGGAGCTTCGCCCACTCATGATCATTCACCCCGTGGATATGCGGTGTTTTATTGCGATAGCAATTATATGGACACTCAAAAGCAGATTTCTGCCGTCGGCGTCGCCGTCGCCGTCGGCGTCGCCGTCGCCGTCGCCGTCGCCGTGAGGTTCCGTATGACGTCATTTGGAGAAGAAGTCGTCGCCGGTAAGTGGTTCTTGAGGGAAAGGGAAAGGTTGGCGCTATCTTCTGCAGCCCTTGAGGGAGCACGGCTCAGCGCCAGAGTCGTCGCCGCGCGCCGAACGCTGTATGTGCGAGTGAAAGGGCGCGAGGGGCGCGTCTTTCACGGGGAGTGAACGCACGGCGGAGAACAAACGCGCGTTCTGCGCCGTGCTCGCTTAAGGGCTGAAGAAGTAGGCGTCTCTGTTCTCCTTCACAATCACCATGTATGTAGAGCAAACGCGCCTTCTTCCGACGAGCGAGAGGCCGTGCGGGAGGGGGAGGGAAGGGAGGCGACGTTTAGCTGCGGCACGCAGTGCCTATTTATATCAGAGGCTCCAGCAACAGTCACCAACGCCGCACGCATTTTGAGCGAACGCGGGCAAAACGCCGATGGCGTCGACAACATATCTGCGTGTTGCGATGCTGCTGCATGTCCAAGTTTATACAGCTGATTAAGCTAATATCATTACTCCGTATAGCTCTCTACAAGTTTGCTATCGCAATTGATGCTTCGCCTTTCAGGTGAAACTGCGACAACTTTTTTTTTCCTTTTACACGAGGTTCTTTGCTCAACGTTTTCGCTTTTCCTTGGCAACCCGTCGCTCTCTGCATATGCACCACCTTCGCTCATATTATGAGCCGGATAAGGATTTGCTGATATGGAATCAATCGCATGTAGGAAGCGATGAAAACCATCACAATGTAGTTGAAGGAAGCCACATCTTCGTATTTCAGTGGGGTTTGCGCATTTGCGGCGTCATCGGCAACGACAGTAGCCACGACGTTGCCTGCGTAGCCCACAAAAAAACACAGCGCACTTCGACGTGCCGGTGTCTAGAACAGACGCGGTGGAACACTTTAGGACTGCTACTTGGGACACCGCATTCCAGCAACGGTATTCCATTCATTTTGCGTACAACTATTTGCACTCAGTCGTTCCAGCTACGCAACTGCGACGATTACCGTGATTCGAGGCAACTTTATTGCGTAGCTGAGTGGCATTGCTTCGCCTTTTCCGTCGCCTATTCCTTTGCCATCGGGATGGTGGACAGCACTGGTCGCAACGGTCTTGCGGCTGCGAGGAAACCGTAAAGACCCATTTATGTGACCGTCCTTCCTTTAACGATTGAGGTCTTGCCCTTCGCGAAGCCCACCGCTGCTGTCACGAAAAGTCATTCCCAGGGGAGCAGCATCTCGGGACCGTGGCCTCGTACTTCAAGATAGTCACCAAAGTGCTGCCTCTCATATTGACACGAATGTCAACTGGCCTTAGTGATTCCTTCTGCTGGTGGGGACAAGCACTGATGTTTGTGCATGCCCGCATGTTTAGCCACCTGTTGTCTGCATTGCTCACTTTATTTGCTTCGTTTCCGTCTATTCCTAATTTATGTTATAGTGGGCAAGGTGAAGCCCTCCCAAGACCGGAATCGGTCGTATGCCAACGTAGTAAGGCCTTGTTGGGAAGGGAGCTATGTACACGGTCACCGTATATAGATAAAATATATATTCAGAACTCACATGAGTCGTCACTCGCAGGTCGTCACTGCAAAGCATCGCAATCGAGCGAACGGCCCCACACCGAGCGTGCCCGCTGCAGTGTCTGCGTCGTCATCGTCATCATCGTCGTTATAAAGCCGACGCTCCCTAAACTTTGACGCCCACTACGGCCTTATGTTAAGTACCAAGAATAATATTACTATATGCAGCCCGGATAAGCCTATTGCAGTAGAGAGAGAAAACTGCGATAGAAAATTCAGGGAGGGAAACCGCCACAGAAGCTTCTCGTTTGATGCACTACACTGGGAGAAGGGGAAGAGGGAAAAGAAAGAAGGAAATAATAGCGGAGAAAGAAAGTAAGCGCGAGAAAAGGCGGGGGGGGGGGGGGGGGAGACCGCCTGGGGTTATCAAAGTCGCACTAACTGGACACTTGAACGTCGAAATTTCGACAGCGCGTTGACCGACTTCAGATGTGACGACCGCATGCGCTGACATCCAGGTCTACACCGAAAGCGGCCGGACGTCGAGACGAGCCAATGCGGTCGTGACTGACCGCTTGCGTGTGCTGTAGCGAGGACAATGTCAATGAATATATTCCATAGTTTACTCGCTTCTGCAGTCGTCACACACAGCACTGCCACCCATTGTCGACAAAGTACTGTTGTCTCGGTTCGGGAGAATCCAGATGGAGGAGGGAGTCGAAAAACAGGCGATGCAGGCGTATGTGCTGGAAACTTTGTGTGCTCCATAAGGACTGCGTGGCATCACTCGCAAGCTAGCAAACCAAGTTCCGCTGCTGAATCGTTTCTTGCCAGCAGTGTGTGTCCCTGCACGCTCTCTTCATAAGCAGATCAAGATCGTCATGTTTGTTGCCCGGTTAGCCACAGTTGCTTCGATGCCACTGAAACTGGCGGTAATCTTCGCTCGATGCGTTGAGCTATTGCAGCAGTACAAGCGTATAAAATTGCGTTTTAAGAAGCTTTAAGCTGGTGGCTCTAAGCAACAGACCAAGAAATTATACTAAAATATAGAAAAAGGTTACCAAGCTACATATCACAATCAAGCGCGGTTAAAAAATTGACTCGCCATCCCAGCCCTGCGAAAATGAATGTCTAGCGAAGCTGTTGCAAAACCACTGTACCTACTGATGGCTGTAAGAAATGTTTTATTACTTTATAGTAATGGTAGTGATAATCACTTTGTGGTCGCTGTGGTTCCACGGAAGCCCTAACTCTGCGTGGCCTATCCATAGCAGTGCTGCCACGGGAGTGTCTACGGGAGCTGTGATTGGAGCGTTTCAGCCAGCATGGGAATTATGGGAAGTACATGGATTTGCCTAAACTTCGTCCTTCTGTCTACAAACGGCTTCTTGACTTTGTAAACTCGTCATTTTCAACAAAGTACTGCGTAATCAATAAATAAGCATTATTAGAAATGTTCTACGACAGGATTCGAACACAGGACCTTTAGTACAAAAGCCCGATATTGAAACCATTACATATGCGTCTTCTTGTTTACATATGCGCTTTCTTGTTTATATAGCTTACATATGCGTCTTCTTGCCATGCATCTTATATCCTTACATTAATGGCTTGACCGCAATCACTGGCGTATCAAATGCCGTTTGTTGTATATGCACATTGACGCCAAAGTACCGTAATATCCTGAGTCATCGCCTATCCAGGAGATATCAGCCACCCCATTTCTGGGGAAAATGTCGATTTGAAAAAGTACGTCTGAAGATCAGCCAAACCGATAAAAGGTACTAAAAAACCCGATTTTCTGAAAGCTCTTCCGTGCTCTGTAGGGGCACTTGCACCAGTTGAAGTAGGCTTTCATTTTTTTACTTGCCCATGTTTTCCGTTAAAAAGCACGCCCGCCAGCGACATGTTAACACAAGCCTACAGAAAACGTTTTACTAAGCATGCTGGTTGCTGCTCACTATCGGTGAATCTTCAACTTCATATTTTTGTTTATTTTAAACAGTGTTATTTTTATCCTCCCGCTATAGTTATTGAAGACAAATTACGGTTCCTAGGAGGGCTGGCGACGACTCGGTATATCAGAGTAATATTTGCTCGCTGTATAAAAAAAATGCGCAGACGCAATATAAGGTGTCATCGCAGTACCTATATACTTTTGGTGCATGAAGCAACTAGCAAGAATTGAACTCTGCCTCAAACACAAGATTGCTGTAACTTATTCTAGCCTGCCATTGCAAATTCCTCCTCCGATATCGACGCAGTAAAAGCTAGAGCATAAAAGCTAGAGTAATACTTTGTTATACGTTGCTCTTCAGGCCTCTTTTAATTACACTTCGCCAAAGATGCCGTGGCAACAAATCATGCTGCATTTAGAAGTACGGCTGTGACGCAAGTGCGCACTACTGAGGACGAGTTGGCTGACGCTGCCTATTGCATTTTTTGAACACCATCTTTCAGTGAGTGTGGCCACATCCGTTCCTTTATTGTGCGCAAGTTACGGGGTACAGACCTGGAAACCTCACACCGCTGTTGATCAAACTGTGCGCGCAGAGAACACTACACCGCTCGTGCTTGTTGTAAGCTTCCACACGGAAGTGCGTCAGCCAGGGCCACCGCAGGCCGTCACGGCGCGCCCTTCGGACCAAAGTTTACGCGACGGCCCCGCGTTCTGGAGCGGGTCTGCGTAGCGGTGCCCGTGTGTGCATTTTTCGCATGACGTGCGCAGAAGCGCCAGAGAGACAGCAGGGCCGCCGGATTCACCGGTGCCGAGCGCTGAGTGAAGATAATCGTGCAGTATAGTGTTTCCTACATCGCGAAGTGCATTTCAGGCGCGAAGCTCCGAGAGCTGGAGCACCCTAGAGCTTTTTCAGGGTGCATTTGGCCTGACGCGCGTCGCGCAAGAGCCTTCGAGGCGACCAATGATAACTGTTTATAATTGATTGGCTCTGTGAAGCAAAACGCTCTCGCGAGTCGTCGCGTATTTGCTTTCTCAGCGAACATTGCCTGAGATGTTACTCCTCCTGTTTGTGCTACTTCTTCCAGTGTTCCTGCTTACCACCAACTCGCCGCAGCGTCTGGCTGAAACTGGAACAGTGGAATCGAATCCCGAGCCGAAAAGGGTCAGATGCTGTGAGTATTATACTTCCTAGATCTATTTTCCCTCATGTGGCGTTTCATGAAAAAGCTGTGTCCTCTCTCCGCACTTACGTAATGACGTGTAGACTAAAACTGTCGTTTGAGAGTCTGCAGTGGAATGCTAAGATTTGCTCAAAATAAGCAATGTGGTTCATTAGTTTACTTGATGCTGTTTGTTAAGTCCTTGTCAACTGCTCTGTTACAAATCTGTGAGCCAGGATACTTGCGTCCTGAGCTCTCATTTTTCAGTTTCATTGCCAATAAACACAATCAAGGGTGACATGTACATGAGGCTATTTGACATTCTCCTAATTATTAGAGTTGTCGAACCAGAATATTGCGTTCTATGCAAAGCCGTAATTACCACCTTCATGTGCTGTGCACACAATTGTGTTCACCAAGACAGTGTATCAAAAGAAAACGCAGCGATCAAAATAATTGTAATTAAAATGTGGCGTATCCATATCGAAACACTTCTGATCGCACCTGACCTGAAAGTTTGTGTAATACGGGTAGACGTCTTTAGTAAAACAAGTTGTAAGGTAGACGGCTGGGTGTTTCGCGCTTAGCGTCAGTAAGTCGTTATGAAACTGGTTCCCTTCTTTCATTGTTTCTCGCAATGTTTTACTCCAGACATATTGTTCGAGTGGCTGGATAGGTTTCTCATAAGTATGCTAGACACGAAACAGTTACAACTGTGCAATTTTCGTGTTGGTGAAGATGCAAGAATAGTGGGGAAACTAAATTTTCATTGTACAGAATTAATTTGCGCCTGAAGGGCTAATCAGTCGAATCTGATCCCGTGTCAACAAGTGGTATCTTTCGCAATGTCATGTGAGGAAAATGATGCGAACAAATCAAAGGACCGAGTGTGTGTACTGGCGGAATTTCCGGCCGGATGAGCTTGACTTCTATAAATATACAATCTACAGGCGAGGGCCATGAGTAGGGCAATAAGGTGAACTAAAGGACTATAAAAAAGCGTGTGTAGATTTTCACTTTGTATTGGAACATTATGCATATGGCGCTCCCACCCGCCGTGGTGTTCTAGTGGCTTTAGCATTGCGCTGCTAAGTCCGACGGAAGGGGGATCAAGTCGCGGCCGCTGCGGCCGCATTTCGATGAGGGCGAAATGCAAGAATGCCCTTGTACGGTACAGGCGGCGTCACCCTTGTGCAGCACGCGAGAACGGCGGCTTCCGCTGCGCTCCGGAGGCAGCCAGCGACGTCTAACGCTATAGGTGCTGGGTCCGACGTCTAACAGTAGGTGCTGGGCACGTTTGGGCCCAGCAACTACCGTTACACGTCGCTGGCTGGCTCTGGAACGCCCCTGAAGCCGCCGTTCCATTCCCGCGCTCTACACAAGGGTGATGTCGACTGTACATCGGGTGCACGTTAAAGAACCCCAGTCGGCCAAAATTAATCGAGGTTCCCCCTTTACGGCGTGCCTCGCAATCATATCGTAGTTTCGGCACGTAAAACCCCACTATTTAATTAATTTTAATTAATGGCGCTGCCGTCAGACACCGCTTAGAAATGTCGCCCAGTTCCGCACTTCGTTATTGTGATATTTTTTTGATAAATCAGATTCATTCATAAGACGGGGCGTCAGTGATCATGTCTTAAGTTTGTTTATATATCGCGTTTAATGGCTGAAACCGAGGTGTATTTCTCTTGGATTTTGTTCTCTAACATTCAAGATAACCAGATTACGCGTGTAACACGAGCATGATAAAAGATGTACACAAGTGCTTTGCACGTATACTTTTGTTGCTTGTCGCGTTTATTACCTTGGTCAAGGAATGTACATTTTCACAGTAGAAGAAAACAAAAAGCAATAACTAATAAACAAAAAGAATGCTCTTATTGTGAAGAGTAGATACTTCATGGCAGACAAAAATCGAAGTGCACTTCAATTACATATTTAAAAAAAGGAGTGTCAAACGGTATATCTACTTAGGCGTCAAATGTATACTGCTCTGAGGCTTAAAACAATTTACAAATAACGCTATGAGTTGCAAACTCATGCATGTAAAAACACATGAGCAGAGGGAGGAAATTATTCTTCGCAATCTGGATGGTTCTACGCCCACTAGACGGAGTACATTAACTTCCCCCAACTTTAGTATAGTCATGATTACCATTGTGCATTTTAATGGTTTTTCATACATTTCGCACAACAGGCAACGTCTCAGTGCAATAGTATTGTAAGCAATTACTTGTTCTGCAATAAACATGAAGTTGTTGGTTCATTAATCAAACAAACTCCCGAAATACCCTTCAGCTTCTGTTTGCACCAAGGTTATCTGGCGGACTACATTAACAAAACGTTTTGAAACGACCTCTTTAATGTTCGTCTGCTCTCTTACAACGAGTAACATGAGTCCTGCCGCAACAGGCTCATAATTTGAGATCGTGATTTACTTTAGTCGCAATCTACAACAAAATCTTCACCCTAAGCATATTTTTCCTTGCTGTAATTGCTAGTGCAGCGACACCACTAGCGGTGCCAGCAAAAAATTATATCAAACTCGGTACGCCCGTATTCATATATCATAGACGGAACCTGTCCCTACTGCTTACCGCCGTAACGCACTAACTGGAAATTATCACCAACTGTCAGCAGTCTCAACAGTCGCTGAACAGACTTGGTAACGATCAACTGCGCGCGTTCTCTGTGTAGAATGCACCTTTGAATCATGGTTCAATCAAGGGAAAAAAACAAGAACACAATATAAATTACTGAAGAACTGTGGTGTA
The DNA here is from genome assembly GCF_013339745.2 of Dermacentor silvarum. Lineage (NCBI taxonomy): Eukaryota > Metazoa > Arthropoda > Arachnida > Ixodida > Ixodidae > Dermacentor > Dermacentor silvarum. The sequence continues at coordinate 153,501,650 of NC_051155.1, read as the reverse complement.
AGACACTGCAGTGGGTTTGTGTCAGCCACAATGGGTTTGTGTAAGCTAGGCCAGCGATCATAACGCAAAAGGAATGGAGAACTATGCGCTTCTTGAGATTGGGGGTGAGGGTTAGGGAACTTGTGCACAATGAACTGATGATCATTTGTTACCTACAACTGTACCATACTGAAACAGTACTGTTGCAGCGTTGATGCGCAATAATGACGCGTCTAGTTTCAACATTTTAGAGTGCGCCAACGTTTTGTTTGTGGACTTAGGTTGGCCTCCACGTTATCGCTTTTCACAGCGCATACGTAGGCGCTTAACATCATCCCCACCAGTACAACTTGTCCTCCTGAGGGATATTCTTGAGGTGTGCATTTTCAGGCCGTCAAATATGCACAACCGCACTCATTATAAACATATGTGCGTATCGTTGCTTTGCGTGCGCCGCACATGCGCAGTTTACTTCAAGACGCGGCCGGTGCGCACCTACTGCCACGTTCTGGGCCTGACGGGCGTCATCACGGCGCAAGCTGCCGAGAACGAATGCCGGACCATATCCATGGACATTATCAGCATGAATACCACGCCCATGCACCGACTCTGTACTCTGATGAAGCTCTTCGGGCTCGAGGAGCACAAACTCTGGCTTGCCGACGTGTAAGTATTATGCGAAGCCTCGTAGCATTAGCGAGCAAATGCGCATCACGCAATAGAACTTTTGCAGCGTGCAGATTTTTGTTTTTCATACCGGCAGCAGCTCGCGGCAGAGCTCACCAGTTAGGGCACCTTGCCAAACACCACATTCTATATTAACGAAAGCTAACTTTTCTGCAGAACATGACATCACAGCCTAGATAACGTTTCTTCTTTTTATTATAATTACTATGGTTATTATTATTCTGGCGATATGTGCTTGCAATTTTTTTGTTCACTTCAGTTGCTGATAGCGTGCTATAGTGTGATGCTGTGAAATTTCCGGTTTTTTGGGCCAACGTACATGTGTGGTGCAGAAATGAAGCAGTTCCGTTAGCCCATGGTACAGGACATTCCATACGTTCCCTTTAATAAGTGAGTAAGAAAAGTGCTTTTCCGCACGGCAAGACGCCGTTCCTTGTGGGAATTTCTTACACAGAAGCTTCCTTCCGATGTTTCCACTGTTTTCACTGAAATACAGACTTTGTGTAATGTCCTTTGATAGGAGAGACTATAACATTGTGTGGTCTACGCTTCCGGCGACTAGATTATGCAAGACTGGTCTGGTAGCTCTGTAATTTTTTCCCACCTCATAATTTCTCTAAGAGTGTTCTGGAAAGCTGCAAGACGTCAGTACAATTAGGTATATTTGTAAATATTCATACAATCTTCCAGAATCATTTATATTTGCAAATGAGTTCATGTACACACATATAAATCTTCCTAGCGGCGTTGGTGGACAGTACGTATTCACAACAGTCAATCGTTCTTTTTGCAGGGAGGAACAGACTGTTGAGTGCAGGGAGGTAAATGTTATACTTGCGCATGATTCTTCTTCTTGCTACACAGCTGAGCACTTCACTACTGACCCCGCTGTCAGGGTCCGGAATCGTAATTCGTATAAAGGGGTCGGTGCCTTTGCAATAACGGAAGCATAAACTTCGCAGCTATTCAAATTCTGCACAGCACAACAGTTATTCATATTGGCCCTGGCGAAACTGGTGAGACGACTGCTACAATTTAATAAAATGTGGATTTTGAGAAGAAATCATTCTGGATATTTCTTTGGCGTTGCTGCAGCGCATTTGTGAGTGTCACGCACTCAAGCAACTGTTTGAAACATCGTGTAGAATGGGCACGCCCTTACAAAAATAGATTTACACAGTCTATAAATCGCCTGTGAGCCACTCTAGGATTTGCCTATAGACATGCTAAAAGTGCTAACATATGGGACCGAAACTTGGAGATTAATAAAGAAGCTCGAGAACAGGTTAAGGACCGCACAAAAAGCGATGGACCGAAAAATGTTAAGCCTAACGTTAAGAGACTGTAAGATTGGTGTGGATCAGAGACTAAACTGGGATAACCGGTGTTATAATTGACGCTAAGAGAGAGAGAGATAATTTATTTGAAGGAAGGCAGAGAGGTCGGCCTGAGCTAGCATGCTCTAGCCTGCTACTCTGCACAGGGGGAGGGGGGAATGGGGACATAAAGGCTCGATGAGGGGTGATGATGACATAGAAGAAGGATGTACAACGGTAAAGGCAAGTTCAGCATCCTCATGGCTATCAACAAAGTCCAAAAAGGTCCTTCACACGTGTCATCTACCTTCTATAGAGCATGGACGGAGTCACGAATACAATTGAAAGTTCACAAAAACTCGCCGCGAAGAAGCTTGTGTATGGGCTTCTCCTGCGTGAGCACCACAGGTGCCAAGCAAGGTAATTAAATTATGTAAAGAGCAGCGATCAGCTGCTCCAGTACGGCGAGGACATGCACGGCGCTTTTAGCGGCCGGAGTCTGGATACCACAGAGAATCACGCGCATTGATTCTAGCAGGCATTTCAGCAGTTTTTCAACGCTTTCTTGGTCATTCTTTTCAGCTCCTTGCTTGCCCATATGGTTATCGGCCTTACTAGCCCTAGAATACACTTCTTGACGTAGAGGAACACTACGGCATGGTATCGTGGGCGTAGATCTACTGGGTAGCGAAGGCCACTCCGTGTCTGTGCCACCCAGGGGCGACGAATGTACGCCCTGTGCTCTCGGAGATCCTGAATTTGCTGTAGGCGCGGTTACCGTCCTCGATGCCGGCAAAGGCAGAGGTTGTCGAGGCCCCTGCGGCCCACAATCCAGTTCTCCTGAAGTCATTGGATGGCGCTTCTTATGCGAGCGTTGTCTGTCTCGGCGAACAGATTAAGCAGCCTGTCTATGGGAAGACTTGTTTTTTGCCATTTTCCGGAGAATACGAACTTCCTGCTGCATCTTCGGGCAATCCTTCGACGTTGCTTCGTGAGAGCCAGGACAGTTGGGACATTTCAATGAAGGTGCATCACAGTCGGTGGTATTATGTTGCCCATCGCAACGCTGGCAGGTCACTTCATTTCTGCACACAGCGCTTACGTGACCAATCTTGAGACATTTCCGACACTGCAGAGGCCTCGGGACGAATGGTCGGACGTGGTGTATCACGTACCCCACTTTGACAGTCATTGGCAAAGTTGACGAAGCAAATACCAGTTTGATGCACCGGGAGTTCCCCAAGCGGTGAATCTCAAGAATCTGCACCGATGAACTCAGTAAATTCCTGAGGTCAACATTCTTCATGTCAAGGTCGACATCAGAAATTACACCAGTCGTTGACTCCTTCCCGTAAGTAAAAAAGGAACGGACGGGAATTCCGCTTAATGTTGGAATAGTCTTTAACTTCTCTATTATAGTTGAACTCTTGGCATCTACCGTCAGGATGTTTTTTCGAGAGTTGATCCGGATTTCGTTGACTTGACCAGGGGCCACACTTTCAAAATAAGACGCTAAGACGCTAAGAGAAAAAAATGGAGCTGGGCAGGCCATGTAATGCGTAGGATAGATAACCGGCGGACCATTACAGTTACTAAATAGATACCAAGGGAAGGTAAGCGCAGTCGAGGATGGCAGAAAACTAGGCGGGGTGATGAAGTCAGGAAATTTGCAGGCGAAAGTTGGAATCAGCTAGCGCAAGACAGGGGTAATTGGAGATCACAGGGAGAGGCCTTCGTCCTGCAGTGGCCATAAATATAGGCTGATGATGATGCTAAATGTAACAGGCAATAAATAGTGTGAGATGATGTCTTTAAATAGTATACAGAGATTTTATAGACATTTGCATGTAAATATTCGAGAGGCAATAATCCATAACGAACGTAAGACAATAGGTCATTAAGCTGTCTGTAAACTGGTCTACAGAATTCGTCTAGAGGCATTCTATAGACAATAGTCTACGAAAACTGTAAGACCATACGTCGTCCATAGATTAGCATATACACAGTGTCCGGAATTTGTTTATAGAAGTTTAAAGAAAGTTTAGTTGTTATAAGGGGTTTGTTGTGTGGTCTGTCGAACAAAATATTTGTCAGGGCGCCCTCCTATGCGGATGTCAAACGCCCCAGTCGCACCGATCAGCAGGTCCGGATATTAGTAATAAGGGAGAGCAAAAATACTAACCCTGACGGGGGCATTTCCTGTACACGAAATCGTGCCTCTTTGTGTAGCTACTTGTGACTGCAGTCACGCTTCCAAGAGTGCGACAAATAATAAAAACTAGACCAGAACTTCGCATAACGTCCCATGAATCTGACGTCTCAACAGCACCGTGCGCGTGCGTCACGGGCGGCCTTACATATTCTCATCTATCAATGTGACGTTCCTATATACCTGGTATCTGGGCGATTTTGTGCACATTGTGACGCGCTCGCGTACCCTCAAGATACATCGAGTTTTCTGTTAGATACCTCTAAAGTGGGTGAAGTCCGCATAGAATGCTATAAAGAAATGCGTGACCGATGGCGGGATCGAACCTCGGTCTTCGAGCACAGCAGGCCAATGCCTTAACCATAAGTCCTGGATCGCACGCATGTTTCTCTCGTGCCCAAGCCGCTCTTTGAAACGTGTGGCGCATACGTCACGTGCGCTTCTCGAATTTTAGGTCGGTGCAGCTAGCTCTTTGAGACGCTCTGTTAGATTTCATTGCGTTCGAGGATCCGCCCATTTTTAGGTAGATTAGGTCCACCTATAATGCTATCGCATTAAAACAGTAAGTAACGGTGTGGCTGGAAAGACGATTCCTCGTACTACTGCGTGGCAGGTGACGGATATCTCGCGTGAGCTTATTTTACATACGACGAGATTAGCTTCGAATGAAAATATGAATATTCGCAGAATCACATGGACAACACACTGTGGCGAAGAACTGACAAAAAATTTATATATATATATATATATATATATATATATATATATATATATATTTTTTTTTTTTTTGCTTGCTCCTCTTGCTCCTCATATATGAGGAGCAAGTGGTTGCATATTGGGTGAACCTAATTCCACACGACGGACCGCATGACTTTCTTGCCCTTAGGCAGGTGCCTCGAGTATTCTGCGGCGAGGAAGGCATGCGACTTCACTTTAATGTAAGCACATACCTTAGTCGTGGCCATTTTCACTCCGCTTTTTCACTATTTTCTGCCGTTAAATCTATTGAATATCCCTAATCTGTTGCTGTGAACTACGAAGCCTTTTTTTTTTTCGAAAAAAGACGCTGCCCTCGCCCGTTCTAGTGTCACATGTATCCCTTATTCTCCGTCAGCATTGTTTCCTCCCCTCCTCATCTTGGGCTCCGTCGAGAATTGGGCAGCTTTAAATACGGCATTGCCAAAATTATGTGACGCTGTTGGTCACACGTACCATAAAGCACCAGACGACTTCGACATCAGTGAAGTTATTGCATCTTCTAATGGCAACGTACAGACGTTATTCCAACAGCGAGGAGACATCAAACATGGTAATGTCATCGCAATTGCTTCAGTTAACAACAATTACTTTTATTGCTCTCAAAATGCAATAGAATGTGGTGACGTTAACAATTAAGGGCAACTCGGTCGATGGTAAAGTAGTAAAACCGGTGTCACCTTCTTTAGGGCAAGTTATTTAATAAGCGCTCTTTTTACTATCTGTTAATTTTACCCGCCGTGCTAGTTCAGTGGCTATGGCATTGCACTACTGAGCACGCGGTCGCGGGTTCAACCCCGACCGCGGCGGGCGTATTTTAACATGTCCATGAATTTTGGAAATTGCCCCTTCGGCTATATGTCGAACTTCACCCCAGTGCGTCAGCAAAACTCAGTGCGCAGCATTAAAAAAAAAAAACGGGCAAGTTTGCACTACGTCGTGCAAAGCTTAGGCACAGCGAAACTGTCGATCCTCAAATCTTACTGGCTGATACTGCTAGGTATTAACTAGGTTGCTGCTAGGTCTTGGTTTAACTTAACTACGTATATAGGGAGACACCTTCCCTTTCGCGACATTTCGCTTGACTAGCGCTGGATGCGTTGGCGCCTACGAGCGACAGCGTTCCTGGCATGCCACAAACGCAGGCAGGCTAACCAAGGTTGGCACAGTGCCAAGAACGCTGCTGCTTGCCGACGCCGAACGCGTTGGAGGCTAGCCGCTCGATATCTAGCGAAAGTTGACACTACTAGGCGCAGCCCCTTCTATGGCGAACTCCGAGGCCAAGCGCATACACACTGGGCAAAAGCTATGCACAGTGTACGGGTGGCGGGCAACAGATGACACGCCGGGATGACGTCATTAGCGCGCAGCTAGCGGGAGCTCGGCGGAGCCGTGTCTGCGTCAGGCGAAGCAAGCGCGCACCTGCGCTGGCGGTTACTAGGCAATGGGAGGTTAAGTCATCGCTACTGCTTCGGCGCATGCGCGGCTAGGCGAGGTTGGGCCAGGTGGTGCGCAGCTTTCGCTTGGTTGTTGCTAGGCAACGGCGCGGAGTTTTCTGAGGACTTTGGACGTTTTTCCTCCAGCTTTCACAGCTTTGCTGTTAAAAATGTTATTTCCGAAGGCCGCTCGCATTTCAATTTTCAGTTAGCAACATCGAGAGGGTGGGTCCTTTTAATAACGTGCATACTTGCGGCGCTTAGTCGTAACATCCTTGCTGCGTTATAGCAGTGTTTTGTTCAAGATTAAAACATTGCTATAAGGAAGCCGGAAAGTTACGAATAAGCACCGTAAATACGAATTCTATGAGAAGGGCTTACACTCTCTACGTTGCTAACTGAAAGTTGTTCAATTTCGGGTGGCCATTTGAAATATCGTTTTAAATAATGCTCGACATTAGGCTGCGCTGGCGCATTACGGTGAAGTTCAAGAAATGGCCACAAGAGCAATGTTCAAAATGTTTCGTTGTGGTTGACGGAATGCAACAACGCTCGCGTTCTGTGTTTTGGGAGCACGGCACAGGGCAGACAAGGTGGTCAAAATTAAGCAGAAGTCCCCCACTATGGCGTGCCTCATAAACGTATCCGGGTTTTGACACATAAAACCCCAAGTACATACCACTATATGTTAATTTCTAAGGATGTTTTCATCTGTGCTTTATGCTGTTATTTATATGCGGCGCATAATGGTGCATTGTTTTTTACTTTTTCTCGTGCTTTACTTCGTAGATTGAACCAACCTGAACCTCTTACATGGGATGAGTGCAACATTGAAGTACTAACCGCAAATGTAACAAAGGCGCCTTCGAATTGCAGCATCTGCAACATAGCAGTCGTTTGTGACGGTAAGTCCTACTCTATATAAAGCATGTACTTGAGCCGACGGAGGAGCTGTTGGGAAATATGCGCAAAAATTGTGCTCGATATTTCGAGTATGTTGAACAAATGTTAACGCCTGAACTTAAGTAATGATGGCTTTGCACAAATGCCATACATATGCAAGCATCCATACGCTCACAAAAGTATGATTTAACAATTTAGCCTACTGGATAATAATGTAATGCTATAAAAAAAGTCTGCATGAGTTCCTCCTAATAATAGCTTTGTTGCCCAAGAAAAAAAATTCAGAGCCCTTCCACTACTGTGAAGATAGAAGCCAGCGAAGCTGTGACTATGGTGGGTCTGATATAGTGAATATTGCTATAGTGAATGTATATATTAAAAAGGAGGTTTATTGAACGAAAGGCCGAGGACGGGTCTAGCGTTCCACCGAGCACAATCTCTAAGCTCGAGCTTCTGCGGCATGCGATGCCGTTGGCAATCCTGCTGCCTAAGTCCAGTCCTTCGGCACCGCTACTACCGCCAGTAGTAGCGGTGCCGAAGTCGTTCGTACGTCTTGAAAACGCCGGCGTGGCCACACTGGGGGTCCGAGTGGAAAGAGGAACAGATCTCTGATCTCAAGACTCTCGGGATGACAGCAGCCACGTACGTCCCTCAGGGGCATAGTTGCGCCGGTACAGGAGCTGATCACGGATCGCAAAATGCGGAACCTGTCGCCGAAGTGCTCTAGAAGCCGGAGCTGTTGACGTATCAGAAAGAAGGTCTAACAGTGATGCCGTCCAGGGGTCATTGTGTTGTTCGGCAGCAATAGTGTCCAAGTCAAGAGATGACAACGTGCGCTCACAGGGGGACTCACGGGTGACCTCTGGCGAAACCGGTGAGCGGGAAAGAGCGTCAGCGTCGGAATGCTTCCGCCCGGAACGATACACTACGCGTATGTCATACTCCTGGATTCGCAGAGCCCAGCGAGCGAGGCGGCCAGATGGGTCTTTTAAATTCGAAAGCCAACACAGCGCATGGTGGTCGGTCACTACGTCAAAAGTGCGGCCATATAAATAAGGGTGAAACTTGCCAAGTGCCCAGACGATGGCCAAGCACTCCATAAGCCACGACGTATTCTGCGTGGCCAGGATGACGCTGTGCAAGCACAGCACCAAGGCCTACACCACTTGCGTCGGTATGAACTTCTGGAGGGGCTTGAGGGTCAAAATGGCGAAGAATAGGTGGCGTCGTGAGAAGACGGCGCAAGGTGGAGAACGCATGGTCGCAGGCAGGGGACCACGATGAGAGGTCTTTGGCACCACGAAGCAGTTGCGTGAGGGGTGATAGGATAGATGCGAAGTTTTGAACGAAGCGCCGGAAATAAGAGCATAAGCCGATGAAACTGCGAAGTTCTTTCATTGTAGTGGGCTTAGGAAATGCAGAGACGGCCCGTAATTTCTCGGGATCTGGAAGAATGCCATCCTTCGACACAACGTGGCCGAGGATCGTCAACTTGCGTGCGGCAAAGCGACATTTCTTCAGATTAAGCTGCAGACCGGCTTTGGTCAAGGAACTGAGTACGTGCTGAAGGCGGCGCAGGTGTGTTGCGAAATCAGGGGCGAACACTACGATGTCGTCAAGGTAACATAGGCAGATCTTTCATTTAAGGCCGCGCAACACATTATCCGTCATCCTTTCGAATGTAGCGGGAGCGTTGCAAAGTCCGAAAGGCATGACGGTGAACTCATATAGGCCGTCTGGCGTAACGAAGGCAGTTTTTGGGCGATCGGCCTCCGCCATCGGGACTTGCCAGTAGCCTGACCGCAAGTCCAAGGAGGAGAAGAACTCGGCGCCTTGTAAGCAGTCCAGAGCATCATCAATGCGTGGCAGTGGGTAAACATCTTTCAGCGTGATCTTGTTTAAGCGCCGAAAATCTACACAGAAGCGTATGGAACCGTCTTTCTTTGTGACAAGTACCACGGGAGAAGCCCATGGGTTCTGTGAAGGCTGAATCATACCTCGACGGAGCATGTCGTCGACCTGGTCTGCAATGACGCGGCGTTCCGTAGCGGATACATGATACGGACGTTGGCGCAGCGGTGAGTGGGAGCCGGTGTCAATGTGGTGCTCGACTGTTGATGTGCGGCCTAATAATTTCTGGGCGAAGTCGAAAAAACTTCTGAAATGTTGCAGAAGGTCAAGAAGCTGGGATCGCTGCGAAGTTGTGAGAGCCTCGTCGACGAATGGGGTGAAGACAACCGTAGATGTTGCGTCAGTAGCAGAAAGGGCGCTCAGGTCAAGAATAGTCATAGAGGACGCTTCGTCGGGAACGGAGACAATCTGCATAGAATAGACGGTCTCGACGTGGCCAAGGCATTCGTGACGAAGCAGTGTAAGTGGGGATGAAAGTGGGTTATGAACGGGCATTGTGCTGAAACCGGCGGCGAGGTCAAGAGTAGCAAAAGGCAGAGGAAGGGCTTTTCTGGCAACGAAGAGATCGGACGGCGTGAAGAAGACTGTCCCGGAGCAGATAGCACCACGTGAGAGCGGTACGAGTGCTGATGAGCCTGGCGGTATACTGGTGTCTTCCTTGACTACAAGTTTAGCGGGAGAATGAGGATCTATGAAGGCGAGGTCACTGAGTTGGAAGAATTCAACCTGAGCGCGAGCGCAATCGATGACAGCGTTGTGGCGAGACAGAAAATCCCATCCTAGAATTATTGCGTGGGAGCACGAGGATAGTACTACAAACTCTACAGTGTACATAACGTCTTGAATCTTCACACGAGCCGTACACGCTGCGGTTGGTTCGATGGGTTGAGCACTTGCAGTCCGAAGTGACAATCCAGAAAGAGGCGTCGTCACCTTGCGAAGTGATCGGCAAAATTTAGCATCCATAACAGAAACAGCTGCGCCGGTATCGAGTAGAGCGACTGTAGCGACACCTTCGACAAGCACGTCAATAACATTGGCAGGCAAGGAACGAGGACTTGGGCATTTCGATGCTGGCGCAGTTCTTGCCTCGGGAACTGCGTCGTCTAGTTTCCCTCGTCGCTAGATACGGGCCGCCGACGCATCGGTGAAAGCGACCGGCGTCTCGGGGATGGCGAGCGGCGATGGTCGAAACGAGGACGATCAATCGGAGTACGAGTTGGCGGTGGGTGGGATGGAGTGTAGTCAGCATTGGACTCGACCGGGTAACGAGGCGCCTGTAGATCATTGCCGATCGTTTGCACGCGGCGGCAGAACCTTGCGACGTGTCCGGGATATCTACATGCGAAGCATATAGGCCGATTGTCGTGCGTGCGCCACGGGTTGGCAACAAGAGCGCCGACCCAAGAGACGGGAGGAGGAGGACGGCGCATCGGCTGCTGAAAAGGTGGTGACGGCTCGTGGCGTGGCCTGGCAGCTACCGCAGCATAAGTGAGCGGAGCGGCCACAAGCGGCTGTTGGGGCGGAACCGGCACTGCTTCAGCGAGTTCCCCTTGAATAACGTTGCGCAGAGTGGAAGGCAATGGACTGGCAGGCACCTGGGTGAAGGGTACCAGGGACAACTGTCGTGCGACTTCTTCGCGGACAAAGGCTTTGATCTGCGTGAGCAGCGACGCCTGAACGGAACCAATGGCCAGACTCGAGATAGACGCATCGGTTGCAGGGGAAGGCCTCGTCATAGCTCGCTGCTTGCGTAGCTCGTCATAGCTCTGACAGAGGGTAATAACGTCGGCAACACTGTTCGGGCTCTTGGCCAGGAGCATTTGGAAAGCATCATCATCAATGCCTTTCATGATGTGCTTAATTCGGTCCGCTTCCGACATGGTGGCATTGACACGTTTGCACAAATCGACAACGTCTTCGATGTAACTGGTGAATGTTTCACCAGTTACCTGCGCGCGTGTGCGCAAGCGCTGCTCAGCTCGAAGTTTGCGGATGGCGGGACGGTCAAATACTTCTGTAAAGGCTGTTTTGAACGCAGACCACGTTCGGAAATCCGCCTCATGGTTCCTGAATCAGAGATGGGCCGCGCCCGCGAGATAGAAAGCGTCGCTGGTTAGCTTGGTCGTGTCGTCCCATTTGTTATGAGCGCTTACCCGCTCGTAGGACGCAAGCCAATCTTCAACGTCGTTGTCGTCGGTCCTGCTGAAGATGGTAGGATCCCGCTGGCGGATAGCCCCAGCGCAGAGAACGGGCGGTGACGGGAGTGTCTGTGGTTCGGCGTCTGGCATGGTGGAAGTTAGCGTCCGAGTGCGGAGTTCCAGGATGGTAGAGTTGAGGGGTACCCAGCACCTCCACCAATTATAAAGGAGGTTTATTGAACGAAAGGCCGAGGACGGGTTAAACGTTCCACCGAGCACAATCTCTAAGCTCGAGCTTCTGCGGCACGCGATGCTGTTGGCAATCCTGCTGCCTAAGTCCAGGCGTTCTTCTTCATTACAGTATTATTATTGACTATATTGAGCGTCTTCGGCATTTTCGTCAAAGAACAAGGACACCGGCGTCCTGTTTTCGCCCGGCGCGATGGCCAAATAGTGCATTTGCTGCGCCAAGTCCGCCCAATCGTCATAGACTGACGTATCAGCCACAGCGTTCATAGCCGCGGCACACTGCACGGCATCGTCAGGATCCTGGAAGATGTGGTTAAACGAGCGTCCGTCCCATAGCGAGTCCAATGGGCAACTGCTGATAACAGCGCTAGCGCAACCTCTACGTCACGAGACAAAGGGGCACAACGATTGGTGGGACGTGCCGCTGCCGATTATCGCGACACTTGTGAAAGCAGTGGCAGTGGCGAGGGAAATAACAATGGGCCATCCATCATCCATTTTGACACCTGTGCCAAGGCACAACTGGCGGGGAGCTGGAGCTGAAAATTGTTGTTCTACGCCTCTATTTGTCCGCGGACGCGATCCTCCAGAACGTAGGCATATACACCTTCGCTGTAATAATCATGGCGTGATATTGAAACCAGAACACGCCATTCCTAGGGCAGCCGCTTTGTCAGCAAAATCAACCCAGTAGTCTAGCAGTTCTTAGAGCAAGTGCGTGCTAATTGTCAATTGTGAACACTGAGTCGATTTGCCAAATGAATTATAAATACTGTGGGCGTTTATTAGGCACGTCTTCTTCATCTGTGTGTTATTATCATCATCCTACGTTGCTCGATCCTCATCTTCAGTACTGTGTGATCATCATCATCGGGTGAGCTGGTTCGCTGCCGAGTACTCGCGCCGAATAAACGTCGTGCCAATAGACTTCATAATACGAATATCACGGAATAGACAGCACCCTTTGGTCTGATTCTACCTTGTGGATTTTTGAAGGAGTCATTTTGTCCTGCAATTTGTAATCACGAAAACGCGCACGCGCACGCACGCACGCACGCACGCACACACACACACACACACACACACACACACACACACACACACACACACACACACACACACACACACACACACACACACACGCACGCACGCACGCACGCACGCACGCACGCACGCGCACACGCACACGCACGCACGCACGCACATACACACGCACGCACGCACATACACACGCACGCACGCACATACACACGCACGCACGCACATACACACGCACGCACGCACGCACATACACACGCACGCACGCACGCACATACACACGCACGCACGCACGCACATACACACGCACGCACGCACGCACATACACACGCACGCACGCACGCACATACACACGCACGCACGCACGCACATACACACGCACGCACGCACGCACATACACACGCACGCACGCACGCACATACACACGCACGCACGCACATACACACACACACACACAAATGCACACACAAATGCACGCGAATCCGGGATTTGGTACATACATGTAGAACCATGTGCACTTATTTATTACTGTCATGAACCAACCAGCCCACATGCGGACACTCCAGCAGCATTTAGATGGGGGCGAAATGCAAACACCCGTGTACAGTGCATTTGGTGCACCCAAGTGGTCAGACCTTATCCGAAAGTCCTCCACTACGGTGTGCCTCATAATCAGTGAGGGTTCTGGCACGTAAAACCCCAGAATTTTCTACATACATACATACATACATACATACATACATACATACATACATACATACATACATACATACATACATACATACATACACATACATACATACATACATACATACATACATACATACATACATACATACATACATACATACATACATACATACATACATACATACATACATACATACATACATACATACATACATACATACATACATACATACATACATACATACATACATACATACATACATACATACATACATACATACATACATACATACATACATACATACATACATACATACATACATACATACATACATACATACATACATACATACATACATACATACATACATACATACATACATACATACATACATACATGTTAGTTTCTTAACAAAACGCCGGTTTATGCATTGAAGTACAAAATTAACTGGAACGCCAATGCATTTCTCCGCAAAGTTCGGGAATTATTATCTCGAAACTGGTGTCATCCAGAGAATTAATTCCACGTGGATTCCCCTTGTGAACTCCACGGCTACAATTTGTAAATTACAGTATGGGCCATTAGGTAATTAGGTAAAAACTTAACTTGTGAATTTTTGTTAATTAATCGATTATGCATTGCAATTTTTTGTGCAAGTAATGTCCGCCTCTTCAAGTAGACCAGTTCATTAAATAGAATTGGGCCATCTGCCACAGGCAAGCTTAAATAAATTTTGAAAGTGTCCGCTGAAACACCCTGTATATATATATATATATATATATATATATATATATATATATATATAAATTGTGGGGTCTAACTTCCCAAAACTGCACAATGGGTTACGAGGGACGCCGTAGTACAAGGCTCCCGAATAATTTTCACTACCTGGGGTCCTTTAACGTGCAACCAATGCAGGCTACACAAGCATCTCTACTGCTTCGTCTCCCATGGTCCTTACATTTTTTGAACCTTAAGCCAAATAAAGTCAAGCAAGCAATCAAGCAATATATGAAATGTGTTTGTATGCAACTATCTACCGGCATGGGCAACGAATAAGAAGCCATGCCTGTACTTGTCAAATGTCGGTTATGAAACAAATCAGCACGTTGACTGCTGACTACTTCGCTGTGAAGCTTATGTAAACCTTCGACGAGTCATACACAATGTTAAAGCAGGCCATTGTATATTACTTCCCTAAGCATGTTGAGCTGGTAAACGGTAGACTTTGTAAGCAAAACCCTTTGCTGCTGTTGCGTACCAAACCGAAAACAAGATACGTTGTTGTTCAGCATACCGAATTCTTATTAGCATTTGCTTGAACCATGTACAAACGTATCCGTACTGAGAGACTAAACTGCGTTATGCTTCTGTTACAGCTGGATTCTACCATTCGACTGGATCAAATTGCGGTAAGTCGATGCTACTGTGTAAAAGATGAAGCAAATAAGGTGTATGATTTTCTGAGCCCGGAAAAAAGGAGGGTGATGGGGTGAATCATTGACAATCATAGGCGTTGCGCTTGAACGCCTGGGACGGTTGCCGCAACGCAGCATGCAAGGCAACACCTACTGCGTAGAAGAAACAGCGCCCAGGCAGATACCAGGCGTCTCAAAACGCTGGCGTGATAATGAACATCGCCAGTCGTGTTGCAGGCGTCGCAGCTCGATGATGCACAAGATGAGACCAAGGAGCTGGGACCGACGATAAACTGTTGGCGCTAGTCAGCGCCTAGTGAAATGATAGATAACGTTAACTTGACGTTTACCATTCAGACCAGTGCGTACACACACCAGCCGAGCAGGAGCGCTAGTTTGTTCATAGTGTGCGAGCATACAACGCTCATGCCAGCAGTAGGAGAACATTGTCCTGCTACGACACCGAGGCGAAGGGTAGCGTTGACGGTGCGTAGTCGTGGTTTATGCAGCCAAGAGCACTCCGCGTCTATGGAGACCCTCCGCGCACACGCCGTCGATAGTGAACGCTCGACAACGCCGACGCCAATGGGGACGGTACGAACGCGCCTCGCGTGTCCCATGTAATTGCCCTATGCCGCAATAAAACTAAACTAGCACTATTACTTTAACAGTTACTTCATACCTACCTAGAGCACTGCACGGACCGATTTTTTCAGCCCGGGCCCGTTATTACGTAGGGCTGCTCGCCCGAGCCCGACCAAAAGTTTTATGGCGAGACCCGGGCCCGGCCGGGACCAGAAATAATCTACGTTACCCGCCCGGCCCGGCCCGCCACCCCCTTACCTTAGGCCCGAGCCCGGCCCGAGCCAACACCACCTAGAACTAGTTCTAGGTGGTGTTGCCCGAGCCCGGCTCGAAACGGGCCCGAACCCGACCCGAAACCGAAAAAGATCACCGAGTGGCGTGTAAAAAAATAAAATAAAGAAGAGAATGAAAGGAATTTATTCTTAAGGCATAAATACATGCCATACGCAAATATGAACACCATTTGAGCCGTCTGAACGCAAATACCAGCGCGCGAAGTAGTATACGAATGACCCTGCCGAGCAGTATCACCCAACGGCGCGACCTTGATGCGGCCCAATTCACTTCTATCGCAGTGCCGCCACAGTATTTTTCCACGTCGGGCGCCTCACTGCAAAGCATGCGCCACCCCAGCCGCTCGGCTCACTCAACCGTGTTTAGTACACTCTAGCCGAAGCGCAGCCACGACCAGTCGTGAGCGCAGCGCATGGGTGGAGTAAATGGAGAAAGCTTCTCGTGCCTCCATGGTGCAGCGTAATGCGCTGCTGCTAGGCGGCCGGTTCAGAACATGCGTGCAATCATGGATGGACGCAGTGCCATATTGCCGCCGCGTGACGAATTATCTTATCTTACCAGTCATCGTTTTACCAATTCGCCTTTGAAGAGAATCAGCAAGTCGCGAACGCGCTTACACCGCGCTGAAAGCATTAATTGCATTGATTTAGGTAAGGAATACAATGGCATCCTTTCGTTTGAGGCGACTTCGGTCTTTCTGGACTTTTACATTCTGTTCAAACAGAGCAAAATACGACGGAAGAAGAAAAGGTAAGTACACAGGAGTAGCAGTGCTAGAATCCAGCTGCGCCGGGGCAACAGGTTTTTCAGAGTCGAGACGCGCGAAGATAACTCGCTGCACGTTACATGAACACCACCACAAAGTCCGAGCCCGGCCCGAGCCCGTGTCAAAATACTCGAGCCCGGCCTGGCCCCGGGTCAAAAAGCACATGCCGTGCCCGAGCCTTGCCCGAGCCCGTGCAGTGCTCTATGTCTACCTCTTCAGCTTGCTGGTGTGTCCCAGCTAACGTTAGCCAAGCTGTTCAACGAAAAGATACGATTGCAAAAGTGTATACCTTTGCAATCGTATTTCATCACTAAAAATAAGTTCATCACCTTGCGATAGCCAATCGTAGCTAATCGACAATCGGTTGTCAGACCTCTGACGACCGAAACTGCAGGTCTTAAAATTATCATCATCATCATCATCATCATCATCATTATTATTATTATTATTATTATTATTATTATTATTATTATTATTATTATTATTATTATTATTATTATTATTATTATAACAGCGGAGCTTTTTAAGCCGAGCGTAAATCCGTAAAGTGCGAACAGCAAAAACAGAAAATGTGGGCCGATCCTGGCGTATGTATGTGCAAAAGGGTCCAAGCGCAATGGCACATACCCATGTGAACTAGAGAAGCTGAGCCTGCCTAAGTCTAGCCGAGCATGGTTGGGACTACTTAAGCTTAGTCAGTCATCGATAACCAATCAATAGGTAATCGATAATCGATCAATAATCAATGAACTCAAGAAAATGCTGGGGATGACTTAATAGTGCTTAGCCTAGCCCAAATAGATGGCCAATACCTTGCGATAGCCAATCAATAGCTCATCCATAATCGATTAAAAATCAATGAATTCCGAAAAATGCTGGGGATTACTTGGTACTGCTTCATCATCATCAGCCTATATTTATGTCCACTGCAGGACGAAGGCCTCTCCCTGCGATCTCCAATTAACCCTGTCTTGTGCTAGCTGATTCCAACTTGCGCCTGCAAATTTCCTAACTTCATCACCCCACCTAGTTTTCTGCCGTAATCGAATCCGCTTCCCTTCTCTTTGTATCCATGCTGTAACTCTAATGGTCCACCTGTTATCCATTCTAAGCCTTACATGGCCTGCCCAGCTCCGTTTCTTTCTCTTTATGTCAATTAGAATATCGGCTATCCTCGTTTGCTCTCGCATCCACACCACACTCTCCCTTGTTTGGTAGTGCTTAGCCTAGCCCAAATACGTGGGCAATACCTTGCGATAGCCAATCGATAGCCAATCAATAGCTAATCGATCAATAATAAATAAATTCCGGATAATGCGGGCGATGACTTGGTAGCGCTTAGGCTAGCCCAAAAGCCATGACTAGCTAAGTGCCCATTTGCTCCGCTGTCTCTTTAGCAATGCGCCTCCAGTGCAAGCTACGCAACTTTTTTAACACGAAAGTGTTTTATGCCGGGGTCCACCAAGACTTCACTGACGTATTTCCGTCACGGAAATACGTCATAGAACATAATACAAAGAAAGAAACCAGAAGAAAAAGTTCCACAAACATGCAAAATTTGGAAATCGAACCCACGACCTCTCGGTCCGCGACGATAGATCGCCGAGCGTTTAACCCATTGCGCCACAAACGCATTTGCAGAGAGCTACACAGACGCGCCTTAATACTAACACTCCTCCGTGTACCCGCGCTCTTGCTCGGGGCGGTGCCGCCGCCTACGAGCAGAAAAGAGAAGTACTGCATTATGACACTAACGCGCACCGACAGTGAACGCTTCGGTCGTCTCAGCACTAAGACGCCTCGATGCCAGCATTCGAAGGGACGCTGGCATCAAGAAGCACTACCAACGCTAGGTGGCGTTCACCGTACTCAGCACAGCGGAGCGTGGCCTCCGCAATTAGCTCTGAAAATGTTTCTGAAGTTGATCGCGGAGGCTGCAATTACGACGCGCTGTACGCGCTGATTTGACTCGGTGACGATTCAGTTACGTGCTTTGTCTTGCGCGTTGTATTAGTGTGTCAGTTACGTGCTTCGTCTTTCGCGTTGTGCTAGCGTGTGCAGCGTAATGCAGCTTCCATATGCACGACGGTTGCTCATGGTCATCGACGTTGGTAGTCGTGATGGAGGAGACGTGCCACCAGGCGTCAGCGTGGGTGCATCAACGCCTAAGGGCGCTTTAGCCACAAAACACCAATAGACATTATATATCAATGTGCAATAAACATTACACTACTTCTGTGAAGACACGTTTCACTTTCGTGTTCTATACCGATTCCTATATAAGAGGGATCAACCACATTTTTTACATGATATCCTACCCCCTTCAGGGTCTTTATCAATATAGCCGTGCTGTGAAATATAAAGACAGGATAAAGTGAAGCTAAGCAGGAACTCTTGATCTGTGTGATTGCGAAATATAAAAATATCATAAAATAAAGCTAAGCAGAACTCTTGATGTGTGTAATCTAACCGAGCCTCGTTACCTGAAGTATGACATTCAGGCGCGGAAGTTTCGGATGGTGCCATTTGAGCGAATTTATCACGGAAAAAATAGGCTGCTGTGCCAACGGTCAGTCGTACTTAACAATCTTAGAAAAACAAGCATAGATATAAATGCAATTTCCCTCCGGTGTTTGAATGAGTATTTGATTGACTGCGTGGTTGAGAATAAAAATGAATTTGTGTCGTAGTTATGTCAGTGTTTCTTGTTCACTTGTAAAGGTGAAAAAAAATGGTTTTATTGTTGTGAAAAATGTTTTATACATACTTACATATGTGTCCGGAACGATGCTTTATAATGACACAACTGTCCGTGATCACGTTTGAATGTAACTGTGCGTTGTACGAATAATTTAAGTATTTTGGCTGAGGTGCATACCGCTGAGACCTTCTTTAGATGTATATACAACAGTAATATGCATATTTGTCAGTTTGTGTATATAAGATCCACATAATTCGAAATTTTTTATTATTAACAGCGAAGCTCGTTAAGCTAGCCATAATTTGTGGTGCGTATCAATAAACTACCAAGAAAGAAAAAATGTCGCAGTTTCACCCGAACGGCGAAGCATCAATTACGATAGCAAATTAGTAGAGCTATACGGAGTAAGGATAGTAGTTTTATCAGCTGTGTAAACATGGACATGCAGCAGCACCACCAGCAACGCGCAGAACTGCTGCGGACGCCGTCGGCGTTTTGCCCGCGTTCGCACCGAACGCTCGCGGCGTTGGTGACTGTTGCCGGTGCTTCTGGGGGCGGCTCGGAGATTTTCGACGACATCAGGGGCGGTATTCTGTAAGAGTCTACCTAGTGGACTGTCCATTTCGGCTGTCGCTGATTAGCTGCTGCTTGATGCGCACGAAAGTGCCAGCCAGTCTCCTTCCTGCACGTCAAGCAGCAGCCAATCAGCGACAGCCGAAAGGGACAGTCCACTAGGCAGACTCTTACAGAATACCGCCCCAGAACGGGACACTCGTCTAACAGCGTCGGAAGTCTTTACCAACTTCTCGCCTCGCAACGTTTTTATATAATTACGCATTTGGTGCCGCAGCTAAACGTCGCCTCCCCTCCCTCCTTACCGTCCCCCCATGGCCTTTCGCGCGACGGAATAAGTCGCGTTTGCTCTATATATATGGTGATTGTACAGGAGGAAAGAGACGCTAAATTCTGCAGCCCTTCAAGGACCAGAACGCGCGTTTGCTCTCCGCCGTGCGTTCGCTCCCTGTGAAAGTGCGCGTCCTTTCACATGCAGCGTACGGCGCGCGGCGACGATTTCATCGCCGTTGGACGTCATACGGAACCTCACGGCGACGGCGACGATGACGCCGATGGCATAAATCCGCTTTGAGTGTCCATATAATTGCTATTGCAATAAAAAATAAACTTTCTAGCCGAGGCGGGATTCGAACTCATTACCCCCGGTCCCAAAGCGAGCGTCGTAACCACTTGGCTATACAGCCACTTTTTTTTAACATGGTATTTATTACAATGAATGAAATGTTCTATGTACAGGAACTATTTACAATAATATGAGCACCAGGTGGACATAAGTAATCAAACGTCAACGAGCAGTCCATATGAAGAAAACGTCACACACAGCAACACCGTCCTTCACAACAAAAAAAAAAACACCGCATATCCACGGGGTGAATGATGATGAGTGGGCGAAGCTCCGGAGGGAATCATCGGTAAACCGTGAATCTTCCGTTTAATTCGCCCAGTCTCGCCGCACTAAATCGAACGATTGACTTCCACCAATGACACGCGCCATATGTGACGTCATTCCTATTTTATAACAGCGCCCTTCATTACAATTGCACCATCTCGTGCTTAAGGGGACGCTAGCACAAACGCGTTAGAAACGTGCAGTACTCTCTAGTAAGGGGGAGAGGCCACAGCGTCTTACGCAGCCGTTTACACATGCCGAAACGTGCACCGCGTTTGCCGACGCCATCACATTACGGCTGAGAGAGTATACCCCCCGTATTCATAAACGCTCCTCGACTTGGACTTGACTTGCCACCGCCTTGGGCAGCGCGTTCGAAACGCGTTGAATGTAAGGTGGAGAGGCCACAGCGTCTTACACCAGCTTCTTACACGGGCCGTAACGCGCTAGCACAAACGCGTTAGAAACGCGCTAGAAACGCGGCCTTTCGTTAATGTTGGGTATTTATTGCCATCGTGGTGCGTGTGTCTATGTGCGCTTCGTGGCGTAGTGGGCTAACGCCGCGCGCTCGGAAGCGAGGGGTCCCTGGTTCGATTCCGCGCTACGGACACAACTTCGGAATTTTTTTCTCATTTTTCTCAGACTGGTTACACACTACTACTGCTACGACGGGGACGGAACGGGTGCCGCTATAAGCAGCTTCGCTCCTAAAAGCTTCGTGGCGTAGTGGTTAGCGCCGCGCGTTCGGAAGCGAGGGGTCCCTGGTTCGATTCCGGGCTACGGACACAACTTTCGGAATGTTTTTTTTAGGGACGAAGCTCCTTAGGGTGTGGGTCTGTCCCTCCTCTGTAGTATGTAGTAGTAGTCGTCGTCGTAGTAGTAGGTAGCCACGTCTACTTTTATGAAAAAAAAAATTCCGAAAGTTGTGTCCGTAGCTCGGAATCGAACCAGGGACCCCTCGCTTCCGAACGCGCTGCGCTAACCACTACGCCACGAAGCTTTTTTTTTTTCAGCTTGGCTACAAGCCTGAACAGGAGTTTGTAACATCACACTCGTTTTATATGTGCTAAAGCATCCAACATTGATATCACATCTTCATGACAATCAGTCGTTTTGTACACATCACGTACTTTCACAACCATTTCAACAAAATAATCATGCACAGATCGGCTTTTAAAATCACAGTGTCTATATGCCAACAGAGAACGCCAGACTGCGTGCAGCCCGAGTAAGAAGATAACGTCCATCTGTTCAAAATCGCGTTCAGGCGGTAGAAAACGAATGCCATGTGGATTGAGGGGTAGGTCTATCTTTAAAGTTCTCTGTAATATATCCCAAAAGAATATAGCATTATTACAGTCAATAAAAACATGTTCAATAGTTTCATGCGGCTTTGTAGGTGTGTAGACACAAATAAATCTAAATTTTGCCTCCCCGTAAGTAAGGTCACACAAAACAAAACGTCCTTGCAAGCAGCTTGTAACCGTTTCCACAACAATGCCAATAGAATGTTTAACAAACAAGATACATCCAGCTGATGTTCCCACCGCATGGCTCACGCATACATTGTACCGTAAAGAAAATTGCGCTACCAATCTGTCGGTCGCCTCCTCTCTGCTAACCTTAGTCTCCTGGACCGCAAGCAGGTCTAGGTCTCTTTCTTGCGTCATGCGTTTGACCTGATATTGGTTGCGACTAGACCCCAGACCCCGTACATTGAGCGTACCGACGCGTAATGGTGCAGGTATACTAATCATACTGATTGTAAGCGCGAACCAACAGTACAACGCTTACCGTGGCTCTACCCTGCAGTGGGAATACCGGGGTGTTACTTGTCGCGTCTCTTACCCCGCACCGGCGATGCTGACGGCGACCGAACTTCGGGGACATATTTTTTACCCTTGGCGCCAGCAACGCGTTGCCACTGACGCTCCAGGCGTTTAACCTTGCGTTCGCTGCTGTCCTCCGTCAACTTCGGAACGCCCGTTCTGAGACGCTCCTGCGCGCCGCGGTCGCCCCCGTAGCGTCTGCTTTCTCTTCTTCGGTAGTGGTCTCGGTACAATCGCTCATGTCTTCCTCTTCACTTGCTTGACTTAAGAGCGGTGCCTCCTGCGTGTAGACTGATTCCGCACGCTCTTCAGTTGCCTTCGTCAAGTCCTGGCTGTCAGGGACTGTCCCTCCAGCTTTCTTGGCGTCCGTCTCCTGAACCGCGCCTACGTGTTCCTTGATATTGCTGTTGGGGGCAGACTTTTCAGCCTCCTCCGCGTCCATTATGTTCTCTTGTACGTCGTCTGTTGGGATAACCGTTTTAGTTACTCTAGCGTAACTTCTTGCACAATCTTGGCTTTCATGTCCAAACAACCGACACACTCCACAGCGTGGCGTCTGACAGTCCCGTCGTATGTGTACTTGCCTGCGGCATCTCAAACATAGCGGTGACCGTCCCGGGGCCACAAGAAGAACGGTGCCACTTCCAAACTTGAAAAGATGCGGCAGGTCGTCAAGCACAACACCTTCCTTAAGTCTCATTCGCACCACCCTCGTCGTGGACGTCGCATGTTCAAAGCCAGCGACGGACCAGTTGTCGTTAGACACCTCAAGGACGTCACCAAAGTTGCTCAACACTTGCCAAAAGCTCTCGTTTTGGACAGCAAAGTCGACCCAGTGGACTTTCACGGTGACGTCTTGCTGGATGGGGTCAATGACAGCGCAGAAGCCGCCTTTGACCTGAAGTCCACCCGTTTTCACCAGAGCATCCTTGTCAGCCTTGCTGCGCAGCTTGACCAGCCAGATGTGGTTCATCTGGAAGGCTCCTATACCGGTGATGTTCTTGATGATGCCCGCTTCTTCGAGTGGCTCTCGAAAATCTTCCAGACGATATGGTCTTTTTGCCAGGTCACCGTGCAAAAACACACACTGCTGCATGCTCTCTCCCGAAGGCAATGTCGGGAGCAAAATCCTGTAATCCGGGGGTGCAGAAGAAAACCTGTCACCACGGCCAGCAGCGGCCGCCGAAGAACCTCGCACGGAGCGAGCCATCACACGTCCGTCCTCCTCGAAAGCCGAACGCAGAGTCACTACTACTACGCCACGAAGCGCACATGGCCACACGCACCACGATGACAATACCCAACATCAACGAAAGACTGCGCGTTTCTAACGCGTTTGTGCTAGCGCGTTACGGCCCGTGTAAGAAGCTGGTGTAAGACGCTGTGACCTCTCCGCCTTACCCCCGTATTCATAAACGCGCTCCTCGACTTGAACTTGACTTGCCACCGCCTTGGGCAGCGCGTTCGAAACGCGTTGAAGGCGGTGGCAAGTCAAGTTCAAGTCGAGGAGCGTTTATGAATACGGGGGTTATACTCTCTCAGCAGTCATGTGATGGCGTCGCAAACGCGGTGCACGTTCCGGCATGTGTAAACGGCTGCGTAAGACGCTGTGGCCTCTCCCCCTTACTAGAGAGTACTACACGTTTCTAACGCGTTTGTGCTAGCGTCCCCTTAAGCGGTAGATGGTGCAATTATAATGAAGGGCGCTGTTATAAAATAGGAATGACGTCACATATGGCGCGTGTCATTGGTGGAAGTCAATCGTTCGATTTAGTGCGGCGAGACTGGGCGAATTACACGGAAGATTCACGGTTTACCGATGATTCCCTCCGGAGCTTCGCCCACTCATAATCATTCACCCCGTGGATATGCGGTGTTTTTTTTTTTCATTTTGGTCTTGCATACAAGATTTCCATAGGCTATGCAGGCCTATCAGGAAAAATACATCGAATGGACATCATCATATAGAGCAACAAGATATCGAATACTGTGAGAGTTTAGATCAAAATATTTTTGCAAATTTCTATGGATAACATACCAAAATAAGATGGCATCTTTACAAACAATAAAACAGTGTTCAATGGTTTCAGGCACATCACATAGGCGACATTTAACTGAAGAAACGAAAATGTTCTTTTTATGCAGCCATGTTTTAACGGGCAATGTTTCAGTGTGTAATTTGCAAAAAAAGTTTCGCCGTGCGTTGTGTGTGCGAGTGAAAGCGTGCGAGGGTGAGCCGGAAACCGCAGCTTAATCTCGCGCACGCGAGAGAGGAAGGCGGCCGGAAACGCACGGTCTTCGTTCACGCGCGAGGCACGGGGAGGAAGCGACGGAGACGGAGACGGGAGGAAGGGAGGGAGGAAGGGAGGGAGGAAGGGAGGGAGGAAGGGAGGGAGGGAGGGAAGGAAGGGGGGATGGGGCGTTCTGCTTACGCAGCTGCTGCTCACGGAGCTATCTTGAAAGCAATCTGCAACGCGGCCGAAGTGTGCGTGCGCCCGCGGGAGCATCATCTTCAAAGCGATCTGCGATGGGCCAAAGTGCATTCGCCGAGTGCCGGTAGCTTCGTATGCGCTGCGCTTTTGACGTTTAGTTCGCGTTGAAGCGAGAGCCAGCACGAAGGTCAATTTGCTCGCTGCCGCCGGTGCGCTTTCTCACTCCAGCGTTTTGACGAGCTCCCGCGGTCATCGAGCGAGATGTGTTCAAGTTTACCTGTGCACGCGTGACACCGTGCTTGTTTATTTAGTTAGTAAGCGAATATTTACAACTTTATACGGCCGATAGAACTACTATCCTTACGTCGCATAGCTGTCTAGTAATTAGGTATCGCAATCGATGCTTTGCCTTTCGGGCGAGACTGCGACTTTTATTGCGATAGCAATTATATGGACACTTCAACCGGATTTCTGCCGTCGTCGTCGCCGTCAGGTTCCCTATAGATAAAATCTTCGCCGCGCGCCGTATGCCCGAGCCGAAGCGTGCGGGGACGCGCGCTATCACGGAGAGCGAACGCACTCAATCTCCCACGCGCAAGCAAGGAAGCGGGAAGCCAGCGCCGGAGGGAGCTGGGGGGGGGGGGGGGGGGGCACTTCTACTCTGCCAGCAAGCGCGCTCGTCGCTCGCTCGCACCGTCGCTTATCTCCACACGGCTCTGACCTTTATGCGCCGTGCATTCGCCGCTCAGTTTCCGTTGAAGCCATAGACCGCACGTACCTTCGCCTGCTGCTTGCTGCCAGCGTTTTGACAGTCGTTGTCTGCAGTCATTCAGTGAGATCTATTCATGTTTGTTTGTGCGCGCTCGCACCACGCTTGTTCATTCAGTTAGTAATAGTCGGGCCACATTTTCCAACGCACGCTACACATGCAATGCTGCCCGGATCGGCAGTGCGGCGCTACAGGTGTGTCCCTTCGCACGCGCTGCCCACGGGAAGCGCTTCTCATCAACACCACCGTTTCACAGGCGCCTTCTCTTGGTCATCGAGTCTCTCTTCATATCGGTCTACTTACGGCGCAGCACACCTGCTTACTTAATCAGCTCATGTTTACTACAATTCATATTGCTACCAAAGCCGCTCACCTTACTTCGTATGGCATTGCTGTGTTGCTATCGCATTCATTGCTTCGCCCTTAGGGCGAAACTGTGACATTTTTTATTTTATTATTATTATTAAAATCAAAATTTGCACCACGATTTTTAAATCTGTTTTTTTTTTGTTTTTTGTTTTTTGTTGGACGGGTCGGCTAACGTTAGCAGGGCCACCCTATACAGGGTATTTCAGCGAACACTTTCAAAAATTCTTAAAGGTTGCCTGTGGCTGAGAGCACAATTCTAGTTCATGAACTGGTCTACTCGAAGGGGCGGACGTTACTTGCACAAGGAATTTAAATGCATAATCGACTAATTTACGAAAATTCAATTAATTAAGTTTCAGCGAACACTTTCAAAATTTATTTATGGTTGCCTGTGGCAGATAGCCCAGTTCTAGTTAATGAGCTGGTGTACTCGAAGAGGCGGACATTGCACAAAAATCTGTAATGCATAATCGATTAATTAATAAAAATTCACTAATTAGGTTTTTAACTAATTACCAGATGGCCCACATTGCAATTTACTAATTGCAGCCGTGGAGTTCGCAAGGCGGGTCCACTTGGAACGAATTCTCGGGATGACACCAGTTTCGATATATTAATTCCCGAACTTTGCGGAGAAATGCATTGACGTTCCAGTTAGTTCCTTAACAAAACGTCGCTTTATGCATTGAAGCACAAAATTAACTGGAACGCCAATGCATTTCTCCGCAAAGTTTGGGAATTAATATCTCGAAACTGGTGTCATCCTGAGAATTATTTCCAAGTGGATCCGCCTTGCGAACTGAACGGCTACAATTTGTAAATTACAATGAGGGCCATCAGGTAATTAGTTAAAAACCTAATTAGTGAATTTTTATTAATTAATCTGTTATGCATTTCAAATTCTTGTGCAATGTCCGCCTCTTGGAGTACACCAGCTCATTAACTAGAACTGGGCTATCTGCCACAGGCAATCATAAATAAGTTTTGAAAGTGTTCGCTGAAACACCCTGCATATGTTAACATGCCAGCCTTGTTTGTTGAACTGTTGGCAAGAACACAGAGGCGTTATGTGTTATTCTGCGTGCCAACGTGTGTGTCGCAGTTTCTTCATATTAAACTCCCGACCTCTAAAGATACGCTGCCCTGTCTCCCAGGTTTCTTCGTTCATTATGATTTTTTAGCCATCTGTGGAGAAATTTGAGTAATTAACCAGTCTACGTCGCAGCCCTCTGATTCATCGTCATGGTTTTATTTATACCCGACCTAAAAATGGGAATAATCCTTGGTGCAGAAACACTGCACTATACTTTCGCCAGCTCTATCACAATACCACAGGTGGTAGCGGTTTTTATCGGTCGTTTTCGCATTGCCTTTTCGTTCATCCACTCTTTCCTAGTTCATTTGTGCGTAGGTGTGTCCTCATGTTGTCTGCCTAATTTTACAGCGAAGGTGTATATCTCTCGTTGGTCGGAAAATATTGTGGCGTAAACACAAAACTCCAGGTTAACAACTGAAGGCAAACGGCATATCTGTCTTTGCAATCAGGCATACAGCATATATATATATATATATATATATATATATATATATATATTGCGACGTCACCACGCTTTCCTATATAAAAGGGAGTCCCGTCTAGCAACTCATTCAGTTCATTCTAGTACTGCCATGGGTAGACCACGGCAATTAAATACACCAGGAGAACAGCGTGAATACAATGCTCCACCATGTGTGGTGTTTGATACAGCTTCGCTGGACGTTCACGTTCGCAGGGCGGGATGGCGGCCAATTCTGCAATGTGAAGCATTTCTTCGCGAATTTGCTAATTTGACATTATCTATCTATCTATCTATCTATCTATCTATCTATCTATCTATCTATCTAGCCTCTTGCGCTTTTGTGCTCTCATGGTCGTTTCGTTAACTTGGTATGTACCGAAATTGGCTTACTATGACAACAGTATATGACGAACATAAATGATATGTCATGACATCCGTGTCATGTAGATCATTAAACAGCCGCCTACGTTGTGGTGTTCTCATGGTCGTTTCGTTAACTTGGTAGGCACCAAAATTGGCAGAGTATGAGAGGAGTGTATGGCGAACACATGTGATAGGTCATGCCATAAATCTCATAACATGCGTGTCATGAGGTCATGAAAATGTCCCAGCGAAAAAGATTAAGACTCAAAAACCACTGAAATGGGTTCGGACGTGGGTATTAAGTGAGGGAAACACTAAAGGATGTTGGTAGAAGTCGTAGTCATGAGCATGACTCAGCAAAAATGACAATTACTCAGCGAAAAAAGATTAACACTTAAAAACCACAGGAATGGATTCGGGCGTAGGCACTAAGTTAAGGAACCACTAAAGGATGATGGTAGAAGTCATAGTCATGAGCATGACTCAGCAAAAACGTCAATGACTCGACGAAAAAAAGATGAACACTCAAAAGCCACTGAAATGGGTTCTGACGTGGGTACTAAGTGAAGGAAACACTAAATGATGATGGTAGAAGTCATAGTCAGGACCATGACTGAGCAAAAATGACAATGACTCAGCGAAAAAAGATTAACACTCAAAAACAAATGGAATGGGTTTGAATGTGGTACTAAGTGAAGGAAAAGGCTAAAGGTTGATGGTCGAAGTCATATTCATGAGCATGACTAAGGCTTTCGCCTTAAGGTCTCTTAGGTGTAGCTAAAGGGACTTCTGAGCAGTCATGACATGAATGTCATGACATGCGTGTCATGTAAGTCATGAATAAGCCGCCTACGTCTTGGTGCTCTCATGGTCGTTTCGTTAACTTGGTAGGCTCCCCGCACACTGCTTCGCAAACCATCGATTCCCACAGGGCGTGGGATCTGCCGGCTTTTCTTTCTTACACATACCTTGTTTCACATTGCTACAGTAGCGAAAATCCACAGCAATGATTCACCGTTGCTTTTATTTTAAGACCTACGTTTGTACTAACACGTTATGTTCGAATTCAGTATAGTGGTGTCACTCCTAAAATGCTGTAGTCGATGGATTGTTGCGCGCTGCGAGCAGAACAATACAGAGTGCAACAGCATATCAGTATACGAAAACGAAAATATTCTGTCTAGAACCAATGTCTATGGACGCAAATCAACGGCCACATGGTATTACAAATGACCTTCTTTTTCATCCCTTTGCATCTGCAGTCGTCGTAGAACATGACAATAATGATGTGGAATATTGCTATTACGACGACAAGGCCACCGCTCTGGAGAGTCGGGATCGCTGCCTAACGCAGCCGTCGCATTCGATGCTTATGAATGTGTGGCTGCTGAATAGCACACAGCTGGACTACGTAAGGCGTCTAGTGCGTACCGACTTGGAGTTCTGGGTTGACCTGAAACAGGAAGACGTGAGGTACGCACTTCCATGCCTAACTCCTTTTGTGTGATTTCATACTTTCTTTCTTATTGAGCAGTAGCGTTGAATACTGTGCCTAGGGGCAGTTTCTGATGCGCAGAAATACATTATTTACCCTGTGTGGTACAGAGACATTGCCAAAAGCTTTCAACACGTTCGGCGAATGGCAATATGCGTCGCCAATCCCCTTTTTCAGGGCTACTGCAGCATGCCTAAGCTCCGGGAAACAAAGTCACTGAGCCCTATTTCTCAATTAGAGGGCCTTTGAAACATAACTACAAGTGCGAAGATAGGTCAGGCGAAGCAACACGTGGCTGCGAAAATTGTGCAGCAATATTACTCTTAAATTGGTGTATTCCTCCTCGCAACACAACGCAACGCCTGATAAAGTAGATAATAATAAAGAGCATTTGCCTGATGCTTGTTTCAGTTTTGTTTTTGTTTTTTTTTTTACTTGTACCATAATGCGACGTCTGTAGTAATGACAACTATTTACGCACGGTTTTCCTCCCTACTCCAGAGAGTTGAGCGGCGTGGTTGCTTTCGACGCTGACAGCATCGACTGGGACTCGTCATGCTTCACAGTGTGGTTTGGCCGTGACGTTCCATGGTTCTTCAGGCGAAACTGTAGCGAGATATATCCAGTGGTATGCGAGGACAGCACCAAAACTTGGAGTAAGCCCTTCATACCAAAAGAGCAGATTTAAATATCGATAATACATGCTAAATAAGTTCATACTATGCCGTCTGCACATTTCTTCCAGGTCAAAGAAAAAATCTCTTGAATGATTGTAGTAAGTATATCCTTAGTTTTTTTTTTCTTTTTACAGCTTACCACCTCGTGTTAGTGTGCAGCAGAGGTTACCGCGTGCACAGACAGCCCTACACCATCATAGTGGTAGGCGCCGGCTAGTCGTTCTCAGAAAGCACTCAATAGTGCCTTCGCTACCTCGTTGGCCGACGAGCGATGAGGTCGGTGTACAAGCAGCAGAAACTGCATTTCTGACAACAGAATGAAAAAAATAAGCATGCCACATTCGCCGTACATAGACAACGAAATAAAAAAATGATGCTAGGTATAATTGTATATGAGATTTTAGCACACCTCCGACACTCCGACAAACTTCTTTCGTGCATTTGGCTCCAATCTTGTTTCCATATCTTTGCTTCAATACTTGTCCCAATAAATCTCAATGCTTATATTACATCGCCCTGAAATATTACATTTCTCTCTTTCTTTTTCGCCACTATGAGCTCAATCAGCCAGTGAAGAGATGTTCCTGGGGAGTGCTGCAGCGGTACTAATATTTTAATGGTTGGCAGTAAAACGAATGCATCACATTTGGATGAAAGAAGCAGCAGTGGTAAGCGGGCTACAAATAAGCGGCAAATTCCAGTTACTCATTGATTGCCTTAGCTCAGTTACGGCGAACAGCAATAATAAGTTCCCGACTCACGAGTACGATTGGGCGAAACCCGCATGATCTTGAAAAGAACTCCTCGGCAGACCTGTAAAATTGAGCGAATTTCAGTGCCACAGGCAAGAATCATGGAGACCACTCCAAGAACACGGATGTTCACCCTCAATATGAAAAAGCTTGCAACAGATCCATGCTGTCCGCACCGTATTACACTTGCGAGCAGATCATAAGAGAAGCGCGTTTTAGCGAGCTTTCCTTTATGATGTCTTTGCTAGGTTCACCTTTACTTCTGGTGCATTTTCAAGCCAAGCTTTCTTTACCTACCGACCCGCGTTATGGCGTATGTTTTTCTGAGTGTAACCCGCCAATCGTGGACAGTGCGAGTGACTTGGTGGGCCGATGCTGACACCAGTGCACTATGTGTGTTCTCTGAAAGGCTTTATAATGTGGTTTGTAGCGCGGGTCAATCCTGCAGTCAAGGGTGTGGGCGGGCCGTTCCTGATGATGCTATCGCATTAAATTCAAAAGCTTGTGAGTATCAGCTGTCGGCTTCTTTTTTTCTCATATGCATCACGCCGTACCATGCTTGATCTAAAGAGTCTATGTCCTTACTCATAATTGCTGTTCGCAGTAAAAGGACAACAAAACAGTCCAAAAGCAATTTGGCTGATATTTAGGTGAGTTCGAGAGAACGTCGCATGCCATACCATTACCAAAGTTACATTAGTATGCTCGGTGAGTCCTGACTTCAGGGTCTCTTGCGCCGCCAAAGTATGCCGCACTAGTTGAATGTCTCTTTGCAGCCTTTGAGCAGCGCTAAATGCCGGCTTGCATATCCCACTTGAGGCCGCAGCGGTTGGGGGAAGGAAAAAGGAAAACGCTAGTGCAATGGAACAATGCTTCATATACATGTAAACGCAAGCACACGAACACACACGCATAAACACCTAACACCTCTTACGCGTTGCATTGTTTATCATAAAGCTTTTCACGGGTATATAGCTTGATTTATAGCTTGACGGAGAAATTTTGAAACTGCTTTGCCTTTACGGCTGGCTTAAAACTAACACCATGCGGAATGCTCACGTAAACAGTGTTACCCGAGCACTCGTTGCTGCTCGTTTCAAGGCAACGCAGTTCACGGCGATTATCAGTCAACTTTCATGCCTCTTCTCGCATCGAGGTACGCATCACAGGCGTTGTAAATTCTTCTCGATTTCTGTTTTTCTTTTCATCTGAAGCTTACCACAAGTCAGAGACTTGGATGTTTGACTACTGTGTTCCGGAAGGCCGTACATTTAACATGGCCGCTGGCTCCCGGTTCTGCGGTAACCACTCCATGTCTTTGTTGAAAGGAAGAACGCTACACGAACTCTTCTTCGTCTACACACGCATGGACAACCAGTCTACTGATGCGCTTGAGAAGTTCCTCATGTGGGAAGCAAGCAGCCCTACCCCCAGGCAAGCAGCTGTTTTATCCTCTTGCGGCAAAGTGTACATCCTTACAAGGATTGATCATGTGGGATCGTCACAATTCGTGGGTGTTTGCAGTCACATGATGCCGCACACCATCTGATGTAGCTGCTTCCAACAAAGCAGGACTGGCGTTACGGAACTCGAACTCGTAATTTCTTCAGAATTCAAGCGTGTGTCAAGGTGTTTATTGACAGGATTGAGAGGTCGAACTCGGTGCGGCAGTCAGAACCCTGCGAGCAGTCAGGACAAGCCCCGTGCGTAACAGCGCTGGTGATGCGCCTGACTGACCGGCACTTCTTCTTCCTTACACGTGGAATGATTCGGGGGTGCGATTTGTTGAATGCACGAACTTTGGGAGACCAATATCACTGGCGCACCGTAATATGCACCATTAAAAAAAAGAAGAGAAAAGTTATTTATGGGCAATGAAGTTGACTCTAAGTACGATCGTACTCAAGGCATTTCGATATTATCTTACTTGACGAAATGTAATTGCGTTGCGTGCTACGCACAGTGAGTAAAAACGAATGAACGCCAAGCCGATTTAGTCCAGAATTAAGCGAGCCACTTCATGAGCTAGAGGCTCCACTGCAACAAAGTGGGGCAAACGATGTATTTGCTGTATAGGTTAGTAACTACGGGGTTAAAAGCGCTAATTTTTTGGGAAAAGCCAATTGCTATGCATTCCTGTGAGGACGAATAGATAAGATTTTATTTTCGCGGTAAAACT
Organism: Dermacentor silvarum; assembly: GCF_013339745.2. Taxonomy (NCBI): domain Eukaryota; kingdom Metazoa; phylum Arthropoda; class Arachnida; order Ixodida; family Ixodidae; genus Dermacentor; species Dermacentor silvarum. The sequence continues at coordinate 153,468,681 of NC_051155.1, read as the reverse complement.
GCGGTGCTACTTTTTTTCAGTATCGGTGGCTTACTATACGTAATATTTTGCGTTAAATAGTTCCTCTTTCCTCAAAGTACTGTTTGTGTTCTTTTCTAGGAACCAAAAGCAGGACACATGCCCCGCTGTCAGCTTTTTAACCTCACCACTTGCAGTGGTTTCACGAAACTGCTCTGAAAAATTGGGATATATCTGTAAGTTGACGCAAGAGTTTATAGTCAAGCTCCTCGGGCTGTACAGTCAGCCGTTTTGCCTACATTCTGCCCTTTACCACATAGCACTCTTCCATCGAAGAGCGCCAATTTTGCCTTTCGGTCAATGAAAACGGCGCGTATTTGTCCAACGGGTGTTATTAAAGAAGGAAAGGCCGACTTTTGTTAAGCACAGGATCTCCCATGTTCTCACTGCTCGTGAAAATAACCGAATAAACGACGAATAAAAATCGTGCAACACAATTATACTCTTTAGCTGGAATACCCGGCGCGACGCCTGATGAGCTGCACACACTGTAATAGTCGCATTCACATATTTTGCAATAAACCCTTTTCCCATTATGCCTTAGAAAGGTCTCTGTTTTGTCCACTAAAATAGCCCAATAAATTAACTTGTAGGGTAGAAAGCTGATGGTCTGCATATACTAAGAAGGGCTCACCTGACAGCACTTTTCTTTTGCAGCAAATCACAGTTTGACGCGCGTACCGAAGACATGAACGCACCAAAAGCGTTAATAAGCATGTTTCTATTAACTCAAAGCTACAAAAAACAACCTTTTCTTTTCGGAAACATTTTTATTGTATCTTCTGCGCCTATGCAAGCACACCATTTCCAAGGCTCGTGCTTGTAAAAGCTGCATGTTCTAAGTAACAGGTGGCTTCACTAACTGCTTTGCAGACAAAAGCACAGCCTATGCATTCAGGTGCAGACGTAAGCACTCGCATTTTCTCAGCTACCCGCCTCATTAAATGACAATACTCAGCAGAACACCTGTAAACTTGCCCCAGATCGTGATTTTGTCACAGACTTACGCAGGGGGAGTTTATTGTAAGCAGGCATGCTTAATATGTCCGCATGCGTGCTCGTACACAGAACTAAGTCTGACACTCATCTCTTTTGTTCCACAACTACAAGCAGCCTCTCTGTATCTTCATGACGTAATTATCTGCAGCCTTTGGGTGCCTTTGTTTCACAAGGTGCAGAAACATTGCAGGCAGTTGAAAATAAAAGTTTAGTTGTTGTTGTTTTTACCATTTTAGTGTAATATATTCCCCTAGAAGCCAATTCGCGTGAGCGCGTCTTGTTTGTGTGTGTGTGTGTGTGTGTGTGTGTGTGTGTGTGTGTGTGTGTGTGTGTGTGTGTGTGTGTGTGTGTGTGTGTGTGTGTGTGTGTGTGTGTGTGTGTGTGTGTGTGTGTGTGTGTGTGTGTGTGTGTGTGTGTGTGTGTGTGTGTGTGTGTGTGTGTGTGTGTGTGTGTGTTAGCAACGTTATCTCCCCTCTGACTGAGCACATGGAACACGCTGCAATTCCAGCTGTGAGGTTAGCAGGTTCGATTAACACTCCGCACGTTAATTCCCCTATCAGTGAAATTTGAGCCGCGCGTACGCAGATACTTTGGGTGTCCTCAACACTTGCAGTATTCAAGAGTTGGTCCAGTCAAACTGTATCCACTACCGATATATGACGTGATTCTAACACCGCCGATAACTTCCATTTGTTGTTATGGTACCTTGCAGGTACCATAACAACATCGTTTTGATAGTATGAACGCTTTCCCATTGAACCGTCACGAAATGTTCTTTTTTATTGCAGAGGGCCGTTGAAAAACACATGTGCTTCGGCTACTCTATATAGTGCACAGCGTTCACAACTACTCATTGAGAATTATGGCCACGTCCATGAAAATATGTTCGGCCTTCATTAAATTTCCAACAAGCAAGTGGCACTAGAAAGCAGTCGTCAGGTCCTTACACAATCCCCTCATCTGCTTACATTTCGTGCTACCGTAGCGAAAACTAGATTTCAGCTAAGCCCAGCGAAACTAACTTGGAATTAAAAGCAAAAGTGGGCCGAACCCGAGGTTGCCTGCACGATGTCCCAATACTCGATTTTTTTGTTCGTTGAGGGTTTCGCGGCATCTTAGATGTATCATTTCTGAGCTCTCCAGGAGCCCTACTGAAGTGAAATGAGGCAGCAAGAGAGCTTTATTACACACCCAATTTACCTCCAAAGTTTATAAAGGCGACATATTGTGACATTCATAGCCTGCCGATGTGCGAAAGATAACTTGAATTCTGTTTTTTATGATTTTGAGCGCTTTCGAAGCATAAATGCTTTTATGAGTAACCTTCTGGGCCGATTTGAACGACATTTTTTGTGTTTCAAGGAGAAAGTTAAATTGTAGTGACTCTAGGAAGCAGAATTTTAAATTATGGCATGAACCTTTTTTAGAAAAATTGCTATAAATTGGTAAGCTATACAGAAATTGAAGCACGAAGTTTACAAAACCGCATCTCTGTACCAAAAATAGATATCGCACTTCTGTAAACTGCACATGTTAAAGCATCTGAAGCGCACAAAGTTGACATAAACTTACAGCTTACGTAAAGTTCTAAGTATGTTTAAGAGAGTTTTGCAGAAGTCCTACTCAGCAATTAGTGGTAGTTTTAAGAGCGGTGCCTATTAAAGTAATTTTGTCTGTTTCAGATCTATTAGGGGCAGATTACAGATAGTGACGTTGCTTTTTATTGCTGATTAGAGAGTTGCAAACTTGATGGCGGAGTTCTTTTCTCAATTTTTTTTTAATTTTGACAATCTGTGCCAAAATAATTGAAAATCAAAATAATTATCTGCTTCTAACAGTCCCTATATTACGTTTTTTTTTTCTCTTTAAATGCGAGAAACCTCATCAAAATCGACTCCCTGGTTATCTAGAAAATTACTTCTCCTATTCCATGTATATACATAAGGGCCCCTGACCTAAAGCTTCCTTTTAATGTGTACGTTTTAAAGGTCTAGAATTTCTGCAGACTGCATTGAAAAATGCGAAGAACTAAGCAACACCAAAGCTTATTATAAGACCAGAATTGTTTGAGATCCAAACCTAAGCCACATTTTAGTGTCGTCTTCTGGTTACAGGTAGGCATACGAAGCAACCGAAGACTCATCGCTTCAACTGTGGCAAGTACTCCAGCTGAATTTTTGAATGACTGTGTTACATGCAAACCTTTGTGACATCGACGGTAAGCATAATATTTTCACATTTCTTTACTCATGGGACAACAGAAAATGTGAAGAGGACTCAAACGACCCGCCCTCCAACCTGCGTGAATCATTCTTACTTGACCTATGAAGAAAGCGTCAAAGCCTGCAATGCCGTCGGTATGAACCTACTGCCAGAGAATTTGGACATAAACACTTACGAAAATCTGCTGATGGCCTACGGAGAACACGGGCGCCACCGTGATCACACTTTCTTCTGGCTCAGTTCTCCGAGAAGGTGAGCACAACTTTCCTTTTTTTAATGAAGCTGTTTCTGCCAAGTGCTGGAAACGTTATAGGCACGTTGCGCTGAAGCTTTCCACAGGGACAGTGGCGTTAGAACACACAGCCTAGCGAGTGGTAGATGCAAAATTGCAGGGACTCCATGTACATTTCCCATGATACTTCTGATCGATTATCACGAGGCAAGTTTTTTCGATATCGTGGAATGTCTCAGTGTGCGTGCCGCGTATGTGTGGAAATGCTTGCGATTGATATCGGAAGCGCGAGCTCTCCCTAACGTGAACTCAGCAAAGCTCGGTGCACCTAACGCTCATAAAGGGAACGAAGCATGCGTTTGTGTAGTTTGTATTGTTTAATTTTCAGCACCTCCCAAGTGGCCGATATTGCTGATACTCTCTCTCTCTCTCTCTCTCTCTGTGTGTGTGTGTGTGTGTGTGTGTGTGTGTGTGTGTGTGTGTGTGTGTGTGTGTGTGTGTGTGTGTGTGTGTGTGTGTGTGTGTGTGTGTGTGTGTGTGTGTGTGTGTGTGTGTGTGTGTGTGTGTGTGTGTGTGTGTGTGTGTGTGTGTGTGTGTGTGTGTGTGTGTGTGTGTGTGTGTGTGTGTGTGTGTGTGTGTGTGTGTGTGTGTGTGTGTGTGTGTGGTGTGTGTGTGTGTGTGCACGCGTGCGTGTGTGTGTGTGTGCACGCGTGCAGTGTGCGTGGGGATTGGGTGGACGGATGGATTGTCCCCTTTAAAACTGGGCGGTGTGTTGTGCCACCAAGCTCTTGTTATTACATTACCTATTGTCCTACCTATCTAAAGAAAAAACGGTATGGTGATGATGATGATGATTTATTGGCATCCCCTTTAAAACGGGGTTAGCCTATCGTCTTGGGAGAAATATAACTGCCACCGAGATTAAATGTGGAGAAAATTGGAGAACATTATGACTAGTGTGCAAGTCAAGTTAAGTGTGGTGGTGGTGAAGGACCTTATTTTATAAAAGTTCAAAAAGCAGGTGCTGAAAGCATTATATGCGGGCAATGTTGCAAACGGGGTAAGGTAAGCGGACAACGTATTAGCAGAGCCCTTCCATGTTTTTTTTTTTTTTTTTTTTCATGTCACGAAACTGCCGCCTCAGTTTCATATAGATCCAGCGCCCGCCGCTAGAGGCGCAACCGTGCATGAGAGGGCATGCGAACACCGCTACCGCTGTGGTTGTGCGTGGGGCAGCCTCGGTATTCTAGCTTTCTCAACTTCCGCAACCGTCGCTTTACTTTCATGTAAGGATTTCTAACATTCCACATGCTTAAACAACTGCCTGAGCGCATCTTCTGCCATGAAATGAGCGCCCGGGATGAAAAAAAAAAAAACGCTCATAACATGGACCTCGCGTCAGTCTCAGTCAAAAAAAGAAATGCTTGGATTTTAAGAGCCAGAACCGCGATACGATTATGAGGCATGCCGTAGTGGGGGACTCAGGATTAATTTGACCACCTGGGATCCTTTAAAATGTACCTAACGTTAAATAAACGAGTGTTTTGCATGTCGCCCCCGTCGAAATGCGTCCGCTGTGCACTGCCGAGCGGTCTCGGTCCAGATTTCTTCTTCATCGCCGTTCGCTTCAACACTTCGGTAGGCTCCGCTTCTTAATATTTGCCTGAAATTAAACACCGCGCATTCGCAACAAAGCGCCAGTGTTCCCACTTATCACCAGATGCAAACATATGGGCTGTTGCACCCCTGCAAGTAAGCAAGCGCCTACTCTCGGTTGCGCATAGCGGCAGATTGTTCGCCGAGCACAGCTGTTCACTTTCTGTTAAACTGTGGGCAGTATGTTATCAGGAGATCAAAAGAGTGAAATTGTTATTGCAAAGGGCTGCTTCCGTAGAATACTTAATGACAAAGAAAAGGAAATTGAGCTGCTCCGTGCGCTTCCGATTTCTCTGCACAGCGATGCCATTTCTCAATGAGATTTAGCTAAGATAAATGCAGGACAAACTTCACTACTAAATGTATTCGGTGCGGGTTTTAGAAACGGATTAAGGCGAACGTTAAGTGTTAGGCCCTGCACAGTTGAAACTGCATTGTAAAACGAGACGGGACACGCGCTCACTTCCAACAGATGATTTATTGCTTTCGATGTAGCATGTATACATGGTTTACAATAGATTAAAATTAAGACAACTAAAAACCCCCCGATCAATCACTGTCGCCCGCTGCACATGCTTCCTTCTTCCAAGAGTCTTATTTCCTTACCAGATAGGGCTACCGATTGCTTACTGACGCATGCGCACTGTTCTCCAGCCATTCGTGCTGCTTCGATAATCACGCGTGTGAGCTCTTCCCTAAACTTGCAGGTCACTTCGGTCCGCTCGACGTGCGCGGTGCTTGTGCGGAAGCTTTGCACCAGTTATGTCAGTCGGCGCGGAGGACATTCCCTGTAAGGAAACACAGGAGTCAATGCAACGTGAAGCACAGAACCTGGTTCATGGACTCTGTAAAAAACGCCGTATACAGGATTACCATGCCTTGCGGCTCTTGTTATGTAGGGCAGATGGGCAGACGCCTTTAATGAGCGCCTGCGCGAGCACGCAAATAACGTGTGCATTGGAACGCAGCGTTTTCTCGTTTTGCATTCCAGCACGTGTGGCTGTACCCCACACTTCAAGCGTACCGAAGTGATTTGCAAGTTTAGGGACGAGCAAACACTGCGTGATTAGCGAAGCAGCACTGAATGACTAGAGAACACTGCGAACATGTTAGCAAGCCATCGCTGGGGGTGTTCGATAAAGAAATAAGATTCTTGGAAGAAACAAGCATGCGCAGCGGGCAACAGTGATTGATCAGGGGCTTTAGGTTGAATTTTCAAGTAAACTTTTTTCGTCTTATCCTTTAGATGCGCCTGTATGAGTACTACATACCTACCAATAAATTGCCATTTGGAAGTCAGCACTCGTCCCGTCTCGTTTTCGTCGCCGTTCCGCCGCTCTCGCTGTACAGACTTATTGTGGATTACCAACTAGCCCGATCAGCCACCTTGCTAGGGTCGTTTTTGTCGGACGTGACGCCTTGTAGAACGTGAAACTTCTTCAGTGACCCTTGCTTCATAACGGGAACGTAACAAAGTATCAGTCAATGTTGATTCACGTAATGAAGTTTTGTGACGTGTATCTGAAAACTCAATGAGATGTTCACAACAAATGCTAGAGATGACAACAAATAACGTGACATCAAAGGTAAGTGTCTGACGCATCCAGTCCCTTTAGCAAGAAAGTCGCATGATAAAAAAAGACGTTTTCACAAAATTACTGCATTTTGCATTGGTATGTGTATATAAAAAGGTGCAAATTGCTACTAAGTATTCATTGTCAATACTGGTGGCACCATGTTTTCTCTTTTGTACGAACTTTCGACACAGCGCCAAAATGGAATGAAAGAGCCTCAATAGGCAGTAATACGTCAGTCCACCAGTAAAGTTAAGTGAGGACTGTTCACCTCAGATTGATTGATTGATTGATTGATTGATTGATTGAACTTGGGATCGGTTGGAGCGGCTGGAAACACGTGCCTCCAGCTACTTCATTTCACTTATACCGGGCTGAGGTGCTCGGAGTTATTTATTGCATTATTTTTGTTTTTGCTGTTTTCTAGAGCTCTTATAATATCTGCTGTTCCAGTGTATTTTAAATCCGGCGAGCATTACTTCCTTCACTGCCACTGCATTGTATTTTTCATTCCTTCTTATTTTTCCTCAGTGACAGGAACCACTGCTTGGCACTCGTTCGCAACTATACCATATCGATAGTCGATGGAATAAACTGTTCCATGAGACTACGTTCACTCTGTGTGTGTGAGTATCTCTCGTGTATCTCACGCATTTATGCCCCAAATGGCACATAAAAATCTGCGAACATCTTTTTTTTTTCTTTTTTCTTTTTACGGAGCTGTTACTGTAAAATTGGTAATTGCTGGTAAGTGCTCCAACATTTCGAGTATTTGCAGGGTAACGTGTTCTGAAAAACGCACGTCAATCATGCCCCGCTTGACCCGACCGCCCGAAGAAGTGTAGTGCTCATGCCAACATCAGTACCTAAAGATACTGTAGCTTCCTAATCACCGGCGTGCGCTGAATGCTCTATGTCCGTCTTGCAGTAGCGTGGCAAGAGGGTAGGGGGGACGCACTGGGCACGTGACCCCTCCCCTCCATGGAATTTTGGTGTCAGTATATGGCCTACCCTGTCACTCCCCTCTCTTCCCGACCCCCTCCCCTCGATAAAGAAGTTACTGGCTACGTCACTGCCGTCAAGACGCTCAATTTCAATGCGGTGTTTGCTTTGCCACTTATATTCTTCGACTGATTTTAGAGCGCCGCTCTTAGGCGCCCGTTCCTGCGGTGAGCGTCGGCGTACCGAGTGAACGAGTGCCGCGAAGAATGAAAGCGAATGCGGAGCGTAGCGGGACATGAAAGAAAGGTGATAGCGCAGGAGGAGGTTGCAGCGGAACGATGAGGTGGAAAGCGGAGGAAGAGCGGAGGGGAGACGGCCTGCGCACGCGCTGAGTTGCCGGAGGCCTAGGCATCCGCAGCCGCGTGGGCGATCTCATCTGCGCTTCCGAGAAGGGGGGGGGGGGGGGAGAGGGCAGGGTGCAGTGAGGTGGTGAGGGCTAAGCTAGGGAGCCTACATGCAAGCGCATGCGGGCTCCCTAGGCTACGGTCGTGCGCAGCGTCAGCTGCTGAGGTGAGGTCAGTCCGCGGTACCAGCGTATGTGACGGGGATCACTGCTCCTGCAAGGGGCGATGGCAAGCGCCTACGGATAAGGCTCGATGTGACACGCCCTTGGGTGTTGTCGCCGCTGCGCTGGCGGCACGACTTCCCTGCAACAAAGTGCCGCTCTCGTCGTTGGTGGAACGAAAGCGTAGTGCCGCACAAGACGGGCTGTGCGGTAACGATGGCTATGATATGGCGCCAGAGTAGAGCGCGTTGTCTGTATGGAAACAAAGCGCTGCATGAGCGGCGGTCTGTCTGCGGCGGTTGCTTTGAATCGCACCCACGTGTCGCCCACGCGCTGCCTCTCGCGATCTCCCGATTACCAAGGCAGACTCGCCACACTTCGCTCCGTTTGGAACGTGCCGCACGAGACGATTGTCCACGCCAATATATCGCGAAATGAAAACACGTATGGAGCTGCGCTCAAATTTCGCATTAGGGAGTATCGTAATCATCGGTGCGTTTTTTTTTTTCTTAACACTTTTCTTTGCTCATTCTTATATCAGATATAGGTAGGACTCATAGGCCACAAGTCGTTCTCTGTCTTCCCTGTCCAGGCCAGTGAGTCCAGAACGTCGTATACTAAAAAAAAATCATCCTGCGGCAATAAACTGCAAGGGCAACAGAGGTCATATTGTGAAAGACGAGCTAGTTAATAATACAGGGTCGTAGCGACATCGATCACCTATCAACATGCACGCAGCTGAGAATTTTATTCATATTTTACGTGCGTACACCAAGCACGTAAAGGCACACCAAGCAGCCAGACCAACCGGAGCGATCGTCAATACCACCTTGCCTCTTTGATGCATCTCTGTATGCCAACTGGACTCCGCCGAAGAGAGGCCACTCTGCTTTATCGCTTATGGCTAGGGGTGGCATTTAGGAACTCTTATTCATTTCTCACTGGAATGGCCGACAACGCTCTTTACAATGCCTGTCTTTGCGAGGAGACGCTAGAACACATTTTATACGACTGTCCTGAATATAATGTTCCGAGACCGTCCCTGGCGTCCGTTCTAGCGCACCTTGACAATAGACCAATGTCAGTTGAAACGATTCTCACATGTCGTCGACAGAAGTCATCGCAGCTGAAGGCGACGAAGGGACTGCTTAGGTTTTTGAAAGAAACGGGCTTCGACAAGCGGCCGTGACAGTGATGTCACGTACCACGCAAGAGTAACGGACTGTGACTGACGATGTGTGTGCTGTGCTATGTGCTCTTTCTCTCTCCTCCCCATCTTTCTTCCTCCCCCATCCCGCTCCCATGTGTAGGGTAGCAAACCGGTTGTGCTAAACTCGTTATAACCTACCTGCCTTTCCTTCTCCGCTCTTTCCTTCCTTCCTTACGTGCGTAAAAATGTTACCTCACGAGTGTAATGCCAGCACTTAATTAGTACTATTTCAAGAGCGGAAACTTAAATTGGTGGGACGGAAGGGTAAATCAATGTAGTAAAGGTATTGTTAGGGTTGTGCCTTCATCATCAGAAAATGCTCGATTATCGGTACCAGTGATAAGCCAGTGACGTACCAGTACCGGTGATGGTACCAGTAATGGTACCAGTGACAGGTACCAGTGACGACGTATGCGTTATGCGAATTTTTCCCTTTTTTCTTTTTTGATTGGTCAGATATGTTCAGCCACAACTTGAGAAATAGGCAGCTTTTTTTTTGTAGACGCGCACAAGCAAAATTTAAGCAACTATTCTCACGACGTTAAGAGATTTTAATCACCAAACAGGCTAACAACTTGCTCTCTCCCACTCACTCATAACTATTGATTGGCTGCTGCACGGGTGCTATAGCTTGCATTTCACTAAATAATGGTGAATGTTTTTTTTTCTATATAAGCGAAATGTGCATGAATGCGTAGTCTATTGAAATAATACATACCAAGGCATCTTTGACATCCCTACCCGCCATGGTGGCATAGTGGTTTTGGCTTTGCACGGCTAAGCCCGAAAGCGCGTAATCAAAATCCCGGCCACGGTGGCCGCATTTCAATGGGGGCTAAATGTAAAAACGCTCGTGCACCGTGCGTTGCGTGCATGTTAAAGAACCCCAGCTGGACAAAATTAAGCCGGAGTTTCCCACTACGGCGTGCTTAATAATCAGATTGTGTTTTTGGCACGTAAAACGCCAGAATTTATTTTAATTCGGTTAACATTGCCACTCCGATCATTTGTCGAATTTCTCAATAGGCAGCATTTCTATAAACGATATTTCAAATGGTGCCCCGAATTTCAACAACTTTCAGTTGGAAACATCGAGAGGGTACTCATTTTTAATAACATTTGTATGTGCGCTACTTGTTCGTAACTTTCCTGCTGCATCTCTGTCTGTCTGAAAAACTGTTTCAAGTACACGGAGGAAGTTTAAGGTGGCCCGGAGGGGGTCACCTCTCACACTCACTAGGTGGGCTCCTCATTACAGGAGCCCATTGGCGACCGCCGCGGCCCATTACATCAGTGCTTTATTCCTGACCAAAATTCTGCTATAACCCAGCAAAGACGTTACGACTATGTGCCGTGACTACGCGTGTTAAAGAAAGGGCGTACCCTCTCGACGTTGCTAACTAAATGTTTTCTGAAGTTCGGGCAGTGTTCTGAAATATTGCCACGCGCTTGTGCCACTTGCTCCCAGAAGAAGACGAGGACAGTCTTGTGCACGAGCTAGCGCCTTGGTGTTTTGTCGGTGCTGCGCTGCCCCTTTGGCGACTCGGACTTACCTTAACGGCCTCTTTTAGAAGTCGCCTCTTCATTAAACGTGACATTTTTCTGGTGGAGGTGCTGGGTATTCTCGACCCATGCAACAGACCCCTCCTAGCAGCAGGAACGCTAGATCGCTACCGGTGCTCACGCCAGTACATCGCGCCAGCCGGAGAATCCAGGGATTGGCCCCCGAGTTTGAGCCGCTACCTGAGAGGACAACGACAACGTCGGCAGGTATGGATGCTACATCCGCTACTACCTCGACAAACCCTGCGACGGCTACTCCGGTACCTCCGGTACCTCCTCATTACACGCTGCAAAAACCGCGTGTGCCAAGTCCCTTCCATGGCGACCTTCTAGAAGACGTGGAAGACTGGCTGGCGGACTTCGAGCGCGTAGCAGAGTTCAATGGATGGACCGACGAGGCGAAGCTCAAAAACGTTTATTTCTGTCTTTTGGATGGTGCTCGCACGTGGTTCCAGAACCGCGAAGGCATCCTGACATCATGGCGTGAGTTCTGTCGCAGGCTCTTGGACACCTACGCCAGCTCCGATCGTCGAGAACGAGCAGAATGGGCCCTCCAGTCTCGCATTCAGAAACCCAACGAGAGTGTGGCTATGTACGTGGAAGACATGGTGCGTCTCTTCAGGCGAGCTGACCCTACCATGTCGGAAGACAAAAAGCTGCGTCACTTGATGCGCGGAGTGAAAGAGCAGCTTTTTGGTGGACTCGTTCGTAGTCCGCCCAAAACGGTTGCGGAGTTTCTCACTGACGCCGTCGCCATGGAGAAGGCCCTGCACCAGCGCTCGCACCAATACGATCGGCAAGTGAATCTCTCCTCTGCTACCAGTGGCCTAGGAGCTCTCACGACCGACGTCGAGTCGCTTCGCGAGATTATCCGAGCGGTAGTCCGCGACGAGCTGCGACAGCTGCATCAGACGCAACAGCCTTCAGCCAACTTCATCGCTAGCGTCGTGCGTGACGAAGTGCAGCATGCGCTCGGCGCACCACGTTACGAAGCAGCACTTCAGGCCGCTCCACCAGTTGAGGCCTTCACAACATCAAGTGAACCTCGACGGGCAACATACGCTGACGTTTTAAGATGCCCCGCCCCGTCGCCGGTGACGCCTCCTACCATGAGCGACTACCAGCGTGCGGCTTATGCCGACGCATTCAGGCCCCCTATCCCTGCACCAGCGCCCCTACCTGCCGTCACCCCGTATGCGACGCTTCAGTCAGCGCAGGCGGTTCCTTATTTTGGAGAGGCTCGGCCATCCGCGCGTAAATCGGACATTTGGCGCATGCCTGACCGTCGACCGCTCTGTTACCACTGTGGTGAGGCGGGGCATTTATACCGAGAGTGCCAGTACCGCTGCCTTGGACTCCAGGGGTTTCCTGTCAATTCACCCCGACCCCGTTTCGGACAACGGCCACCCGAGATTGAAGATTTTCTCGCCCGACAGCGTGCGCCACCGTCATCAAGGCGCCAGTCGCGATCGCCGTCACCACGACCATCCTATTCGGGAGGTGCAAGGCGGATGTCGCAAGGACGATCTCCGAGCCCTCGCCTGGAAAACTAACGTCAGCGACCTTTCGAGGCGAGGCCGCTGATACTGGACGTGCCGAAGACCTCCAATCGAAGCGACCTCAGACCGACGGAGACTTGACGACGCCAGTATCTCAGGCTGGAGACTTCTCCATGAACATACCTGTGCTGATCGACGGTCGAAATGTTACTGCCTTAATCGACACTGGCGCTGACTATTCGATTATCAGCGGAAAACTGTCAAGCCATTTAAAGAAAGTCATTACGCCGTGGACAGGGACGCACGTACGGACAGCTGGCGGACATGTCGTCAAACCGCTTGGTGTGTGCACTTCTCGGGTGCAAATTCAAAATTCTACATTTCCGATCAGCTCCCTTGTTCTCCGAGAATGCTCCCGTGAATTAATACTCGGCATAGACTTTCTTCGAGAGTATGGCGCCATCATCGACCTCCGCCGACGCTGTATCTCTTTCTCTACAAAGAAAGCGACGACACGAGATGCCAGCCGCCGCACAGCCGCTCTTCGAATTTCCGACGACAGCGTCACGATACCACCTCGTGCTAGTGTAATGATTGCGGTAACGTCCGAGGGCATACGTGAAGGCGAAGTCCTCGCAGAGTGTAACGTCTCCCTTCTACTTACGCTCGGAATTAGCGTGGCTCGAGGAATCATTGACGTTAGGGATGGCCAAGCTGACGTCTTGATCACCAATTTCACAAATGAGCACCGACACCTCTTCCAGGGCACTGCCGTCGCTTACGCTGAAGCCTGGGAGGACGTCATTGAGTGTTTCGCGTGTGGAGAAAGCGACAGCGATGAAGAATGCGTCCCAGATATCGACATCAATAACGAGCTGTCGGAGGACAATAAGGCGGCACTGCGGGGACTGTTGCGTGAATTCAAGGACTGCTTTGCTCGATCGTCGAAAGTCAGTCAGACACCCATCACGCAGCATAGGATAATTACTTACGAGGATGCACGTCCTATTCACCAGCAGCCATATCGTGTTTCGCAGAAAGAACGAGAAGCAATTCAACGACAAGTCAAGGAAATGATTGACGATGGCGTCATCCAGCCTTCAAACAGTCCGTGGTCGTCACCGGTTGTCCTGGTAAAGAAGGACGGCACTCTCCGCTTCTGTGTTGATTACAGAAAACTCAACAACGTCACAAAGAAGGACGTTTATCCGTTGCCGCGCATAGATGACTCTCTTGACCGGCTACGGCGAGCCAAGTATTTTTCCTCCCTTGACTTGAAAAGTGGGTACTGGCAAATAGAGGTAGACGAGCGTGACCGGGAGAAAACAGCCTTTGTCACTCCGGATGGACTTTACGAGTTCCGCGTACTTCCGTTCGGGTTGTGCTCTGCTCCGGCAACCTTCCAACGGATGATGGACACGGTGCTCGCTGACCTAAAATGGCAAACCTGTCTCGTCTACCTGGATGATGTGGTCGTATTTTCAGGCAGCTTCTCCGGACATCTTAAGCGACTGCGGCAAGTGCTCGAGGCAATCCGATCGGCTAACCTCACGTTAAAGCCTCAGAAATGTCACTTCGGTTATGAAGAATTGAAGTTTCTTGGTCATGTCGTGAGCGCGGAAGGCGTCCGTCCCGATCCCGAGAAAACTGCCGCTGTAGCTGCTTTTCCGACTCCTACAGACAAGAAAAGCGTTCGACGCTTCCTGGGATTGTGCGCATACTACCGGCGCTTTATACGCAATTTCTCTAAAATTGCTGCACCACTTACTCGTCTCACTAGAGACGACACGCCGTTCATCTGGAAGCTCTGCACAAGAAGCAGCTTTCGCCGAGCTTCGACATCGCCTGGCATCACCCCCGGTTCTTGGACATTTCGACGAGGACGCCGAAACAGAAATTCATACCGACGCCAGTAACGTCGGTCTGGGTGCGGTGCTCGTACAGCGGCAGGAGAACGACGAAAGGGTCATAGCTTACGCCAGTCGCACCCTATCACGACCCGAGTCCAGTTACACTACCACGGAGAAAGAGTGTCTTGCCGTCGTATGGGCACTTGCCAAGTTTCGACCTTACCTCTATGGCCGCCCATTCAAGGTCGTGACGGATCATCACTCCTTATGCTGGCTGGCAAACCTAAGAGACCCTTCTGGACGACTGGCACGGTGGAGCCTGCGCCTGCAGGAATACGACGTGACCATCGTGTACAAGTCCGGCCGCACACACGACGATGCCGACACATTGTCGCGCGCACCTGTTGAATCTGCCGATCAACACATCGAAGACGACAGCGCTTTTCTTGGCGCCATAAGCGGGACAGACGTATCGACACGGCAGCGAGCAGACTGTGAATTGCGCCCCATAATTGAACATCTAGAAGGCCGCAACGTCACTCTGCCCCCGCAAATTGCTCGAGGTTTGTCGTCGTTTTGTTTACGGCAGGGCATCCTATACAAGAAGAATTCTGCTGCCAGCAACAACACCTATCTTTTGGTCGTACCCACAGAGCTTCGTGATGAAATCCTGTTCGCATGCCACGACGAGCCTGCTTCTGGCCACTTGGGTTTCACTCGAACCCTTGCCAGGGTACGAAAATCTTACTACTGGCCGAAACTCGCCACTTGTGTTAAACGATACGTCCAAGCCTGCCGTGAATGCCAACGCCGAAAGTCGCCGAATGTGAAGCCTGCGGGATTGCTGAATCCTATCGAACCGCCTCGAGGGCCCTTCGATCAAGTCGGCATGGACCTCCTGGGCCCGTTTCCGTTGTCTACTTCCGGAAACAAGTGGATAATTATCGCCACGGACTATTTAACCCGCTATGCTGAAACAAAGGCTCTTCCTAAAGGCACAGCTTCTGAGGTTGCACAGTTTTTCGTACAGAACATCGTACTACGTCATGGCGCCCCATCCTGTGTCATCACGGATCGAGGAGCGGCGTTTACGGCAAGGCTGCTTGAAGAAGTTTTTCAGCTGAGTTACACCACGCACCGAAAGACGACTGCCTATCACCCTCAAGCAAATGGCTTGACTGAAAGGCTTAACAAAACAATGACCGACATGCTGTCGATGTACATAGACGTGCAGCATAAGACGTGGGACGAAGTCCTACCATACGTCACGTTTGCGTACAACACCGCTACGCAAGAGACCACACGCTTCACGCCTTTTGCTCTTGTTTACGGTCGTGAAGTGCAGACGATGTTAGAAGCCATGTTACCATGTGACACTTCTGACAATCTTGAAGACACTGAGCGTTTCGTGCAACGTGCCGAGGAAGCACGCCAACTGGCTCGCGTGAACATCAGGAAACAACAGTGTATTGACGCGCGACACTACAACCTTCGCCACCGACAAGTTGAGTACCAACCGGGTGACCAAGTGCTAGTTTGGACCTCCGTCCGCCGTAAAGGCCTTTCTGAAAAACTTATCAGTCGGTACTTCGGCCCTTACAAAGTGCTTCGGCGAGTAAGTGACCTCAATTATGAAGTCCTTCCTGACGGCACCCAGCCAGCACGACGCCGACAACCGCGGCCCGAGATTGTGCACGTAGTGCGGTTAAAACCATATTGCACACCACAATAGTCGTGGTTTCCGGACCATTATGTTTCTCCTGGGACAAGTCTTTCTGCCCGTCCATGCTTTGTTTAGCATCGAGTCGATGCTCTTCTGGGAGGAGGGGTAATGCCACGCGCTTGTGCCACTTGCTCCCAGAAGAAGACGAGGACAGTCTTGTGCACGAGCTAGCGCCTTGGTGTTTTGTCGGTGCTGCGCTGCCCCTTTGGCGACTCGGACTTACCTTAACGGCCTCTTTTAGAAGTCGCCTCTTCATTAAACGTGACAATATCATTATTTAGAAATGCTGCCCATTGAGTAACGCTGATGCACTACGGTGAAGTTAGACAGATAGCCGGAGGAGGCAACGTGCAAGATTCCTTGGCATGACAAAGCCGCGGTAATCTGTTTTTTTTTCTTTTTTTAAATGTAAGCTTTGTCTAACAACTTATCACTCTTTTGTCTTCCAGTTGCCAACATTATAACACACCCGCCGATTCCCGCTACTACGCCTACTGCCAAAGCTACTGTCGCTGCTGCTAGCACTAGCGCACCTATTAGTACCAGTTCTCCTGTTCCTGGACCCACAACTCACTGTCCTTCAGTAGACGGTTGGCCATCCACCAAGATTGGATCAACATTCAGCACACGTTGCTGTGAAGACTGCGATGGAGGTGACGTGTGAACAGTGCATTACATGCTGCAATGCTACTCACCTCCGAAATGCATCTCTTAAGAGGCTGCCCGCACGCTTGCATTTGTCGCTTTCTGCTAAAGCGCACTACCAAAAGTAACAAACAGCTTATAGCCTGGCCACTGTACGTATTCGCAATATAAAGCTTTTACAACTAATTTGTCATTGCGAACACTTAACAGATTATTTATACCTGTAACGCAATAGGATGCACAAACAAGGACGCAAGGATAGCTAATTCTGCTGCATCTATTATGGATCACTCGTATTACCTCAAGGCTGCACTTGTTACATAAACTTAATGCACCTTCCATATTGCGAAGTGGCCGCCTTTACAAAATTTTCTGGAAGAGCAAGAATGCTACCGGCGTTGCGCCTGACGCAGTGCGGTATTATGGGAGACAAGAGCGTACTCCTCCTTGTACTCTCGCTACTGAAACAACGTGTGTTGAATGAGTTCGGGTCAGTTCGCTCGCCTCCACTTCCACGCGAACCGTGTCATCGCATAAGTGTTCATGAAATTTTCATTGAACGGCCTGTTTCATCGAAAAAGCTCGCTCACGTCATTCGTAACGTGGCATCGTCTTTCAGTTGAACGGAATGCTTAGAATAAAACGGCTCTTGGTTGTACAAGACATTCACTGAGGTAATTCAAAATAAAATAACCAGAGTGTCATCTATTTGCGTGATAAAGTTTTCTCATCCATCCCAATAAAATAAGGGGAACACTTGATCTCGTCGACACAGAGGATAAACTGACTTTAGAACAGTATATTCAACTAAAGATTGCATTGATGTTATCAATCGCGTATTGAGAAGTCTATATATGGTATTTACATATCAATAAAATGCGTTCGATTCCGTAGCGATACCAGGGATAATTAAGGCAATGCGTAGTCAGGGAGAAGAGAACGTATGTGTGAATATCCTAGCAAATATCCTAGTTATCCTAGGTACCACAATTCATGACAAGAAAATCAGAGATTACATCGACCAAGAAAAGTGTGAGGGAAGGTGATAAAATTTCCCCAGTGCTATTGACTTCATGCTTGGAAAGTGTTTCGCCCTCTTAGACTGATGAAGATCAGATGCACGGATCAACGATGCCATCTTAGCCACCTGCGATTTGCAGATGACATTGCCTGATCAGGAAAGTTGAATATGACTTAGGCCGAATTCACACTGCCGTCATCCGCCCAATCCCATCACCGTCATAGCGCCTGAATCTTTCAAGACAGAGCGTTTCCTCGCTAGTTTTTCCTCAAACACGGGAGACCGGGAAAACGTTGACCAATGCTCATAATGTAGCCAGTGTCCTGGTTTTGAGGTGAAACCAGCCACGAAACGCTCTCTTCTGACACAACGCCGGTGGCGCGACAGTGACGGGATTGGGCGGATGACGGGTGTGCGAATTCGGCCTGAGGATTCTTTTCAGAATTAGTATGCGGAAGACCAAGTTCGAGAATCCTTGGTTCGGAATCAGTCTTTAGAAGCTGTGCACGAGTACGTTTATTTGCACTCGTTAGTCACAGGGGACCCGGATCATGAGAAGAAAACCTAATGAGGAATAAAAATGAATCGTAGCGCATGCCACAGGCGTTACCAAGTCGTGAGCGGCAGCTTACCGCTGTCTTTGAAAAGTGAAGTCTAGAATTTTTGGATTCTACAGTTATTAACATATGGGGCAGAAACTTGGAGATTAACAATGATGCTTGAGAGGAAGCTACAGACCGCGCAATGAGGGACGGTATGCAAAATTATAGGCGCAACGTGAGGATGGCTGGAAGACAGCCGTGTAGATTAAAAATTAAACGTGCGTAGTCGATATTCTTGTTCATATTAAGTGGAAGAAATGAAGTCAAATCTATCATGTAATGAGTAGAGCAGATAACCGATGTTCTATGTAGTAGCAGAACGGGTTGCAAGGGAAAGTAAACGCAATCAAGGGCACAGATGCTTAGGTGGTGCAATGAGATTAGGAAATTTACAGGCATAAAAAGGTGGTCACCTGACACAAGAAAGACGTAAAAAACATCTCTGCAAGAGGCGTTCATCCTGTAGTAGACACACAAATATGCTAATAACGATCATTATCACTACCGAAATGTGCAACTTCTTCGGTGTCACTTTGTATTATAACAGTCAGCATTCTGCATTATAACAAGATATGTCAGCAAGTCGCTGTCACTGCTTACAGTGTGTATTGTACTGCGTTAAGGTCCTTTGTAAGTTTCATCTGTGCACCCTTAGACCTTAATCCGTAGTTCTCTTTCTTTCTCTCTCTCTCTCTCTCTCTCTCTTTGGTAAGGAAAACTACAAATCTGAATCAAAGTGAAAGTGTAACTCGTCAGTAACGGAAATGCTCATTTAAAAAGACGCCTGCTGCCTGTCAAAGGCCATGAAAAGAGAGCTGCTATGACAGCTAGATGAACTCAAATGTCGCTTTGCGCTTGTGCGTCATGGAAACACTTCTAGCATAAGGCGAACAAGCTTACGTGAAAACCAGTCTCCTGGCCCTCGCATGTGCCTTAGGCCTGGTTCACATGCAAGCGAAAACGCTCGCGATTCCTGCCGCCGCGGCGCAGAAACCTGTTTCAAGCGGCGGTGGTGGCACTAGCGGCTGGAGCGGCGAGGTTCGAGCAAGTTGGAATTTCATCGCGGCGGCAGGGCCGGCAGCGCGGCAGCACCGCTTGTGAACCAATGACCGCCCGCCTCGCCACGTGACCAGTGCAGGACTAGGGCACGAAAGCCTGCGCATAGTACGATATTCGCAGCGGTGGAAAATGCGCAGCGGCAATGCATGCGAAACGAAACCTCGCGAAAAGCTTCGCAGCGGCGCGCCGCGGTTCGCTCCATTCGCTCAATCGCTTGCATGTGGAACAGGCTTTATTCTATGGCCCTGCGAACGTGCCAAATTTCGGAGCGTGTTAAGTATTAGAGGATGTTGCTGCGTCAAATTCACCATCCATGTATTGATTCGCAATGCCCGATTTAGTTATGTGTCAATGTACTTAAACTGTTCACGCATGATTCACATAAATGTGGTAATCGTCTTCGGAGCGATATAAACACCTGGCATTAATACTCATTTTAGTTTCAGTTCCCTATAGTGGATGATTTATTATACCAAAGTTAGCTGCGCACATAATGGTTATTTTATTAAACATTATTCTACAACCTCTGTACCAATAAATATTCTTCGATTATAGCAAGCGGTAGGTTTACTCCACGAGAGGAGGTAAAAAGAAGTAAAAATGTGGTGGCATGTCATTCGATAAAATACTCGAACGCAGTTCACTAAATACTCGGTTCACAAATGCTCGGTTCACAAATGTTCGGTTCACTAATGTTCGGTTCACTAATGTTCGGTTCACTAATGCTCCGTTCACTAAATACTCGGTTCACTAAACCACTGAAGTCAAATACAAAGTTTAGTTTTATTTCATTTCATGCACTATCCTCTTGCTCAATCCCTATGTGTGCTTCTCAGAGGTAGCTTTGTCTCGCTGGGTAGTAACTGTACATTTTTATTACGTTTTCAGGTATGAACAGAAAGTGCGAAGAAAATGGCCAATGGTCTGCGTACATAAACAGGAATAGCTGCGTGTCAAAGGACGTTAACAGAGCATCCCAGCGTCTCAATGTATGTGAGCGATTTTCAGCCGTGGGGGAGCCCCTACATTTTTATGCCCAAATATCAGACCCTGTTTTGCAACTTTAGAGGCGAGAAATTCTTACCTGTGCATTGTTACAAATTATGGTGTTAATTCATTTGCGGGGAGTTTAAGCACGCCGCCGCCGCAGTGCGCAAGCTACGCACTGTAGATCCATTTTTTATATATTACTCGTTTTTATATGTTACTCGTTGATTATATGCATTTTTAAAAGCATACTTGGTGTTAGCTGTCAAAGCTTGTGCATGAAAGCCAAAACATGGTTAAAGCGCGCGCGTGCTGGAATATATGGTTATTGTTTGTTCATAATTTTCAAATCCAGATAAGGCCATTTCTAGAAACACACTTCTCACCATTTTATGTTATACTTACCGTGTGTTTTAACTAACACTGTCAATCAAAATTTTAAATTTCGTGTAGCAGATATAACAATTCTGCTAAATGAGCTTGTCTGCTCGAAGAGGTGTACATTACTTGCACAAAAAATTGAAATGCAATTGTAATTAACAAAAAAATTGTCGGCCCTTCCACTCCGTGGAAATGGTTAACCAGCGAAGCTGAAATGTGCGGCCCTGGTGTCTATCACTTGGTTAATCCCGAGGGTTTATTGCCCTGGTGTCTATCACTTGGTTAATCCTTAGGGTTTATTAAAGTATTTCTCAATTATGAGGTTACTCACACGTTCGTCTGTGACGGAGAGGACGACATCACTCTTGGTATGCCCGCAGTCCACCGTTGTCGCTTGCGTTCGATGTCTAGAGTTTGCTCGGCGGCGTGGTTAGCAGCATTCGCCCGCCATTGCCGCTTGCGGTTCTTCGAAATTAAATTGCTTCAAAATTAAATCTGTCTGTTACGTAAGATGATTGATGGCTCATACCCCGTTAAGCAATGGCGCATACCCCCGTAAACGTGGCCTCCCCATTGCGAAACAGAAGAGAAGTGAAATTCTACGCTGGACTGATTAGCGGCAACGCAGCCAGCTGTGGAAGCAGACGACGACGACGAACGCGGGAGCAGTTGCACGAGGGCGTGCCGAGTACGAGCACGAGCCAACGAGCCAGCTGCAGAAGACCATGCTACAGTGTACTAGTACACTGTAACCATGCTCAAGCCAATGCTGATGACGATAATTTTCTGTACGCAGGCGATTTCGCCTAGCCATATACGATTTTGCCTAGACATATAAAGCATCGCTTTAAAATTCACAAATGCGTTTTGACGCATTATATTATGGCACATGTTGCAATTTACAAGTTCTCAGGATGACACCAGTTTTGAAATATTAACTCCCGAACTTTGCGGTGAAATGCATTGGCATTCTAGTTACTTTTGTGCTTCAATGCATAAAACGACGTTTTGTTAAGACAGTAAGTTGAAGGACCTTACATGTTACTGCATGTTTGGCGGCGTATATCTCGTAAATGGTGTCATCCACACAATTCTTTTCAAATGGATATGCCTTGCACTCTCACCCGCTAGAATTTGTAAATTGCTACATGTGCCATAAGGTAATTAGTTAAAAAGGTAATTGGTTGTTTTTGTTCATTAGTTGATTATGCATTTCATTTTTTCTGCAAGTAATGTCTGCCTCTTCGAGTAGACCAGCTCATGGACTAGAATTGTGCTATCTGCCACAGGCAATTTTAACAAATTTTTGAAATGGTTCCCTGAAACACCCTGTATGCTCAAGGAGCATGATAAACAGCATTTTGTTTTTACTTCTTTACGCAGAACAGCACGAACATCGCCGAAGTTACCCAGATATTTCAGGAGCTAAATGGAAAGGTAGAAAATACTGGGGACATCAACGTCATATCTTCCAATTTCGAAAAAGTTTTACAAAGATTCGACAGCTACCTGGCGAACTTAAGCGAAATTGAACGGGCCAATGAGACACGGCAGCTGGCCACAACAGTTGTTGATCTAGCCAGCCATGCCATGCAAAAAGAACATATCTGGGGCAGCATGCAGAAGGTAAGCTTTTTGCACGTGCTGTTTCTGTCGTATATCACGGGGCTCCTATAAACAAAAGTATAGCGGAACCTTCGCAACTTCAGGAGGAGCGGCTTGACGCGGCGGCCAGCCTTATCAACAGAGTCGAAGATTTTGTGATCAAGATGATCGGATTCAATGATCCACTCTTCAATGAAACAACACTCGGAACCGGAAATACCAGTAAGTAATCGACTTGGTAATTAATTTGTAGATCAGTAAAAGAAGAGGTCGGAGCACTTTTAATTTACGATGTCACTTTTTTTTATTTTTGGTGGCAACAGTAAGCTCTTAAGTGCCACAAAAAAGGGTAAGGCTAATAACAGTAATAGAACAATGAACGAAATGATCAAAAGAAATATGTTCACGAAGCAGGCGTTAATGGGGCACTATGTGGTGTTTTAATATTGGCACCTCAGAGTTGACTCGTGGTGGCAGCTTTGATGTCCGAGTGAAAATGCTTGAAAGAGGTTGTCATAACGATCGCTGGGATAATAGCCTAGACCAAACTAACAAAATTAAGGTGCAAGGGGAGAAAGAAAAGCTTTAACGGTAACAAGAGAATGTTCGACCTGCTACAGGCCTAGACTGCAGGTGTAGCACACTACGATTACGGATTAAAGAGAGGAAATAAAGCAACTCGAACACAGGCACATAATAAAGTTTCGTACACAATGTGCTATCACGCGAGCTTCAGTAAAGTTCATAGAGTTTGATTAAAGGGCCCCTTACCAGGCCACATAGCAAAAGTTGTTTATAGGTTGGAAATGGTTACGTGCGCTCGACATAGAAATATTTCAGTACCGCGAACCCAAAATTTCAGGAGGCGGGCGTCACCGCCGACATAGACACTCTCAGGAAAGACTAGAATAGCGACCATAGTTAGAGAACCTGGGGCTGTGATTCTGGACGGATTCTAAAAGGTTTGCTAATGCCACCTGGTAAGAGCCCTAAACTCCGCAGGCGTCCCCAAATTTGTGTCTGGCCATGGTTTTGTAGAGTTGAAGCGTCACGGCGGTGATGGCGCATGAGAAAATTGTGCTACGAGCGCTCTGCATTCTCAGTACACGGTGTAAAAGATGTGAGCACTGCACCTGGCATTCACCTTTGAGGCCACTATCCGCAGATTGAAGAGGAGGGTGGGGGGGTACGAGTCTGAAGAAACCCGACCTAATAGAATGCGCACTAGCGTACTCGTTCAACCTGACAAGAAGCAGACGGGGCTGGCTTTGCCAGATAAGGCGGAATCCGACATATAGCCTATATTTCTGTCGAGAACGGGTTGAGGGGTAATGCGAAGTCTTGGGAAGACGGTCATTTTTAACCTAATGTAGCAATTTTAACGTGGCAGCCAAATATATAATTATTGTGGAAAAGATTTTCGCTGCACAAGATAGAGATTGCCTCTGGGGACAAGCTTTTGTGCGTTCTGAAGTAAACGAGTAAAAACAAGCAAGAAACACTTCAAGATATTGGGGGAAATATCGTAAAGTGTTTTCGCTATCACAGACATTGACAACACTTGTGATAAATGTTATCCTGATGGTACGTCATTTAGACAAAAACAAGATGCTCTGTGGCATGGCACGTAGAGCAGAAAGGTCAGCGGTGTATATATTTATGCTGAGCAGGTGTTTGTGCTATTATTCATTGCTTTAAAACATCACCACCCCTTCCACACCGTGAAGATGGTCGAACAGCGAAGCTGTGAACGGCGCTTCTTGCGGGGGATGGGACGCGTTGGCCTCCACGGGCGACGGTGTTCCTAACCCGTTGCAGGGCATGTGACTCGTCGGCGTTTATGGGCGACGGCGTTCATAGCGTGTTGCCGTGGATGGGACGCGTCGGCGTCCACTGGCGACGGCGCTCCTAGCGCGTTCCTGACTTTTTAGGGGCGAAGCTCCTTATAGCGGCACCCGTTCGTCCCCGTCGTCGTCGTAGTAGTAGTAGTGTGTAACCAGTCTGAGAAAAATGAGAAAAAAAATTCCGAAGTTGTGTCCGTAGCGCGGAATCGAACCAGGGACCCCTCGCTTCCGAGCGCGCGACATTAGCCCACTACGCCACGAAGCTTTTTTTTTTTTTTTTTTTTTTTTTTTTATTTAATGCCATTTCACAAACACAAACAAAATTGATCAGATACACATGTACATATTGTAAATACACCAGCCACAGCTCGGCTGGTGTATGTGGCTTAAAAATGTTTCACAGAAGCCAATTGATCCAATACAGGTAGCCATTCTGGGGGTTCACATTGGGCTCTGAACAAGTCTCGGGTGTAGATAACACTCTCAACAAAATAGTGTCTTGCTGAGTGAATTTGTATATGGGCATGCCTAACATCCATCCTGGTCTTCCATACGCTATGCATACAAAGCAACATTAGCATATCACTCGGCACTTCCCCTGTATCCGCACATGGAAGAAACCGGAGTCCAAAAGGGCTTAATGACAATTCTTTTTAAGAGTTCTTTGAAAGACATCCCACAGGAATACGGCATCGTGGCAGTCTAGAAAAATATGTTCTATTGTTTCCGGTTTCCTGCAGATTAAACAATTTACTGACCAAGGTACAAACAGACCTTTACTTTGTAACCATGGCTTGACAGGGAGAGTGTCGGTATGTATTTGAAAAAAGAATGTTTTAACTGAGGGCCTGATCGGCATTTTTTTAACACGCTTTAACACATCGCGTTCAGGACCTAGCTTGTAGACAGCTCGATAGACAGGTGTTGGTAAGAATACATCAAGAATATCACAATACAAACGCTTTTTCGTAACATCAGACAAGTATTCATATGAAAACCTTGCCTTGAGCAAGCGTATAGACATTACCACTTCACGCAAATAAGAACTAAGCGGTCCTGCTTTCAAAGAAAACGATGATACAACAAAATCAGATAGATAATTCTGTAATCGTGCTTGGATCACAGTTCTCAAAAATACATCAGTTTGATCCCGCACAAAGAAGAATCTGCTCACCAACTGCTTGAAGAAAAGATGCGAGAGCCCTAGTCCCCCATTTTTCACCTTATGAAACAAATTGCACCGGCTGGTGCGCTCCCACTGCGATCCCCATATAAAAGTCGCGAATACTCGGTGGAATTTTTGAACCGAACTTCTGGTCATGGTCATCACTTGCAACACGTAAAACACTTTGGCAATTAAAAAAATATTGCAAACGGAAGCTCTTGCAAATACTGAAAGGTTATGGCCACCCCATTTATCGGTAGTACTTTTAACACGTTTGTTTTCCTCAGACCAATATTCTTCCGCATTTCGGTAATAATTTAGTGGAACTCCAAGGTACTTTCCTGGGGAAGTTGTCCAATTCATATTGCCGTACACATCGGGTGTGCTCTCCCAGATGCCATGCCAAAATCCAAGGCATTTCGGCCAACTGATCGCGCTACCTGTTGCTGTGCAGAAAGCTATAGCTATTTTGACAACTTCTTCCACGCTTTTCTTATCAGTACAAAACACAGCTATGTCGTCCGCATACGCTAGAACCCTAATTTCACTGCTCAAAAATGTATAGCCTCGAATACGCGGTGTTGCAAGTAAACCTAAACAAAAGGGTTCCAGGTAAATCGCAAAAAGAAGAGGAGACAAAGGACATCCTTGTTTCACGCTTGACCGCACAGGAATTGAATCACTTAATTCTTTGTTAATCACTAATTTGGCTGTACAATCATGATACACCATTTTCACACCTTCAGTAATCACAGATCCAACATTTACATGCTCCAGCAGTAAAAACAAAACTTCATGTACAACTTTATCGAACGCTTTATGCAAGTCTAACTGAATCATGGCCACGCGGTCATGCAATGCGTCACAACATTCCAGAATACTTCTAGCTATGTGTATGTTTGTAAAAATTGTTCTACCTTTAATACCACACGTTTGATGCGGGCCAACAAGGGACTGAATAACGCTTTGGAGCCGTCTAGCTAACACCTTCATGTATATTTTGTAATCTGTATTGGTCAAACTAATGGGACGGTAAGACTCAACTGAAAGTAACTTTGCAGGGTCATCAGTTTTGGGGATCAGTACTACATGCGCTGTCCTAAAAGAGAGGGGTGCTTGCTTTTTTTCATAACATTCAGTGATCACTCGATGTAAAGCCATTGCCATTTCTGTTTTAAAAAACTTGTATATGGCTGCACCCAATCCATCCGGCCCGGGTGACTTGCCGTTACTTAATTCATCTATTGCCGCTTCAATTTCTGCCACAGTAATTTCAGATTCCAGTGACTCTCTAACCGTGTCTTGTAATCTTAGCATAAGGGACAGACAGCCAACTCGGAAGCGCTTGGGGTCATCAATTTTTGGCCAAGAAGCTGTGTAAAATTCAACAAATGCAAGTGTCATCTCTTTGCTTTCTTGGGTAATTTTGTTACGATATCGAATTTCATTTATCGCTTTATTTGCTGCATGCTTCTTTTCTTCACTAAGCACACGATTAGTGGGCGTTTCGCCCAGCCACAATCTTTCAGTACGCGCCCTTATCATTGCGCCGCGGTACTTATCTTCATCGATCAACTCGAGCTTTGCTTTCACCTCTTTTATTTCTTTTTTAAACGCTCCAGGCACTTCATTTTCGACGCCTAACATATACTCCAGCTCACTGCGTAACTGTTTCTCTTGTTGCCTTTCCTTGTGACGTAATACACAGGCTCTATCAATTGCAGCAATTTTTATATCACATTTAAACTGTTCCCACACTGCTATGAAGCTGTTAGTTTCAGTATGAAGGGCATTTGAAAGGCATGCTATGGCTCTTGTGACAAATACTTCATCTTGCAGCAGTTTCTCATTAAACTTCCATAGGAACCAGTTAAACTTCACAACCTTTCGTTTTTCGCCAATGGTAACCGTTACCAAACAATGGTCACTAAAACTAAGGTGTTGTGTTTCATAAGAGGAGCATAGTGGTACAAACTTCGCCGGTATGTATATTCTATCTAGCCTCGCATGGGAGTCACCTTGAAAATGTGTATATCGTGCTTGGCCATCTCGTGTCATGACATAACCAATGTCCTCAAGCTCTCTCTCAATCACAATTGCACTCAAAAGCTCAGCGCTTCTATCGCGCACATTGAGACCCGTTGTTTTGTCCTCAGCTCTACAGACGCAATTAAAGTCCCTAGAACCACAATATTTCGTTCTGTTTTCAAAAACCCTTCAGCATACCTGAAAAAAGTTTCACGTTCATGCATTTTGTTTGGTGCGTAAATGCACACAGCACGCCACTGTAATCCAGAAAAAACAAAATCACATGCAACCAGTCTCCCACTATCGCAGGCGGACACTTTTTCAACAACCGCGATGCTATTGCGAATAAAAATGACGCAGCCTCCTGACCGTCCAACAGCGTGGCAAACACATATATTGTATCTAGAGCGAAAAATTTGAACCATTTGTTCTGTTTGCTCCTCACTTTCAATTTTTGTTTCTTGTACAGCCAGAAGGTCAACGTCATTTTCCAAAAGAGTGCGACTAATCTGACATTGCCTCCTGCGCGAACACAGTCCTCTCACATTCAATGTCGCAACGCGAAGGCTAGATTGAAAGTTAGTCGCCATTTCATGGAGGTTGCTTGGCCAGGCGTCCTACTCACATCGCAACAGTGGGTTTCTTGGCATCCTCGTTGAAGTCGTCTGGAACGTCACCTCCGCTAGTGCGGAGGCGTTGTAGGGTTCACCCTACGGTCAGGCGGCAACTTTGGCTTCGGTTGAACCGAAGACCGCCGCCCAGTCGACGCCTTCGTTGGAGGCTCGCCGGTGCCGGACGCACTCGCTTTCCCTATGTTGTCGGAGTCTTCGTAAGGCCGCTTTGCAGCGACGCTTCCGGTCGTGAGCATCTCGGCGTCCGTTACCTCCTGGTCGGCGTCTTGCGCTACTGACAATAACGTGTTTGCGGCCTTCGATTCCGCGTCATCTGTTGTAGTCTCTGGCATCGTTTCCGATGCTGCAGCCGAGGGCTCGGCACCACCATTCGCTTCCTGAACAGCTCCTGAAGAAGCTTCAGGGGGCGTTGCAGCAGTCTTCGCGCCGTCGTTGTATTCCCTGCTAGCTTCTTCGGCGTCGGCGGCGTCCATCAGGTGTTCTGACACAACGTCGCTACGGAGTGGGCCTGTAACGCTGGCATAAGAACGCACGCACTGGGAGTCATCGTGGCCGAAGCGCCGACAGATCCCACATCGTGGAACGCGGCACTCTCGTCGGATGTGTCCGGTGCCACGGCATCGGAGGCAGAGCGGCGCTCTGCCAGGAACGAAGACGAGCGCCATGTCTTCGGCAACACGCAGCTGGTGAGGAAGGTCATCCACTGTAACGCCCACCTTTAATTTCAGCGTCACCGAGCGGGTTGTTGATCCTTTGTCGATGCATCCCTTGACCTTCCACTTGTCTCTGCTGATTTCCGTAACTTTTCCAAACGGCGCCAAAGCCACTCGCACGTCATCGTCCGGTACGCCATGAAGCAGCCAGTAAAGCTTCAGTCGGACACCTTGATCGCGTGGGTCGATGACCATGCAGCGGTGATCTTTAACGTTGAACGCATCTGCCGCTAATATCTTCTTCTTGCCTTCCTCATCCTTAAACGTCACTGCCCACAGGTGATTCATTTGGTATGCCCCGAGGGCAACCACTTCCGGCAGCAGTGAGAGACGCGCAAGGCTGTCTCGGACATGCTCGACTCGATATGGCCTGGCTTTTATATCACCATGCAAAAACACCGTGTTTAAAACAGACGCACCTGTGGGCAGATGAGGCAGAACAACCTGGTAATCTTCAGCCGGCTTTTCAGTACACCTGATACCGCGGCCCACACGGGCCGCTGAAACCTCCCCTACAAGGGAGCACATGATGACACGTCCGAACGCTGCGAACGCCGAACGCCGACTCCCCACTACGCCACGAAGCTCACATAGACACATGCACCACGATGGCAATAAATACCCAACATTAACGAAAGGCCGCGTTTCTAGCGCGTTTCTAACGCGTTTGTGCTAGCGCGTTACGGCCCGTGTAAGAAGCTGGTGTAAGACACTGTGGCCTCTCCGCCTTACCTTCAACGCGTTTCGAACGCGCTGCCCAAAGCGGTGGCAAGTCAAGTTCAAATCGAGGAGCGTTTATGAATACGGGGGGTATACTCTCTCGGCAGTCATGTGATGGCGTCGGCAAATGCGGTGCACGTTCCGGCATGTATAAATGGCTGCGTAAGACGCTGTGGCCGCTCCCCCTTACTAGAGAGTACTGCACGTTTCTAACGCGTTTGTGCTAGCGTCCCCTTAAGCGGGAGATCCGATGATTCCCTCCGGAGCTTCGCCCACTCATCATCATTCACCCCGTGGATATGCTGTGAATTTTTTTTTCTACGACGTTCCCAGACAAAAATCATTGGCCAAAGCTCCGTATATACAACCAACGCTAACGCGAACTCATCTCACACCCCACTCCTGCGCTGACCTACTTTTTATTGCGACAGCAATTATATGGACACTCCAAGTGCATTCTGCCGTCGGCAGTGTCGTCGCCGTCGCCGTGAGGGTCCGTACAAAGACCAACCAGTGAAAAAATCGTCGCCCCGTGCCGTACGCCGCGTGTGCGTGTGTGTAAGTGGTTCGTGTGGAAAGGGAAAGGTTGACGCTATCTTCTGCAGTCCTTGAGGGAGCACGGCGTACGAGGGTGAGCCGGCATTCGCGGCTCACACGCGAGGGAGAAAGGCAAGCCCGAAGGGCGCGGTCTCTCGCGCGCGAGGCGCGGTGGCGAGGCGACGGAGAGGGAGTGGGAGAGAGAGGGGGTGTGTTCTGCTCCATCGGCTGCTGCTCACGCGTGGCCGCCGTATCTTGAAAGCGATCTGAGATGTGGGCGAAGTGCGCGCCCGAGCGGGCTTCATCTTTAAAGCGATCTGTGATGAGGACAAAGTGCATGTGCCGAGTGCCGGTAGCTTCGTATGCGCTGTGCTTTCGACGTTCGCGTTGAAGCGAAGCGAGAGACAGCGCGAAGGTCAATTTGCCCACTGCTGCTGGCGCGCTTTCTCACTCTGGCGTTTTCACAGCGAGTTTCCGCGGTCATCGAGCGAGATGTGTTCATGTTTACCTGTGCGTGCGTGAAACCGTGCTTATCTGTTTAGTTAGTAAGCGAATGTGTACAACTTTATACGGCCAATTAAACTACTATCCTTGCTTTGTATAGCTCTCTACTAATTTGCTATCGCAATCGTTGCTTCGCCTTTCGGGCGAAGCTGCGACTTTTTTTCCTACACGGTCATTGGTGGGCACACCTCACGCTTCCCCTTCCAACATGAGTATTGGACGGCGCGACTTACGCCAACCTCCCTCCCATTGTCCTTTTCATCTGCACCCTCTCACAGCATTCTCACAGGGGGAAAGGCGTCTCTCCAACCCCTTTTCCCCTGTTGAGCTCTTCTTTTCCTCTCCTCTCCCGCTAGGTCACGTGGCCCATTTTTAGCGCAACGACAACGACGGCACAGGGTCCGCATAAACAGCTTCGTTGTAAAAGCTGTAGTTTCGCCCTAATGACGAAGCATCGATTGCGATAGCAAATTAGTAGACAGCTATACGAAGTAAGGATAGTAGTTTTATCGTCCGTAGAAAATATTCGCTTACAAGCTAAGTTAGCAAGCATGGTGTCAGCGCGCATAGGCGAACATGAACACATCCCACTCGATGACCGCGGACACTCCCTGTCAAAACGCTGGCTTCGGGAAGCACTGCAGCCGCAGCGAGCTAAGTCACCTTCGTTCTGTTTATCGCTTTAACGCAAACAGCCACGAGAACACCGCAAGCACAAAAGGTATGAGCCGCCAGCAGATCGCTTTCAAGATAAGGCGCGTGCGACCGCGAGTGGCCGTGCAATGCACGTAGTTGGTGCCGGAGTAGAACGCCGCCCCCCTCCCACCCGCGCTGCCTCCCCTCTTCCATCCCTGCACGCGCGAGGTTGAGCCGCGATCGTCGGTTCCCCAAGCGCGCGGTCGCGAAATGCGAAGTTGCTGTCTCAGAACAGCGTCGCCCTCGTCTCCTTCCGTCCCATGCTCCCACGGCCTCTGCGCGACGGAAGACGGCGCGTTTCCTGTTAGCTTCCCTCTCTTGCGCGTGCCAGATTGAGCCGCAATCGTCGGCTCCATTCGCGCGCTTTAACTCACACATACATCGTACGGTGCGCGGCGACGGTATTATCGGCCTTGGGCTTTATACGGAACATCACGGCGACGGCGATGTCAGAAATGCGCTAGGAGTGTCCACATAATTGCTATCGCACTATTAATAGCACAGATCCAAGATCACCCAGTACCTCTAAGGCTTCAAGAGGGCTGGAAAGACACGTCATTTCGGCGAAGGCTGCATGAGACTACCATATCAAAGGAATTATCTAGAGTGACTTAAGGTGGCCGTCTAACTCCGGCGGCACGAGCGCCCCGTTTTCAGTACTTTTGGAGCAACCGTGGCAGCTCTTCTACTTAGGATATAAAGTTGTCGTATATACCACAAAAAAGCCTAATTCTTGTAGATTCCAGCTATATATAATATAAAGAAATTGATTAATGTAATTTAGAAATAAATGTTAGAGAACAAGCATGAGACAATGGTTTTCGCGAATTGTGTCTCAGTTGTGACCATATTTAGAAGGAACTACCGCATTTACTGCATTGCGGCTTGCTCTGTAGCTTTTGGACATATTTATCTATTTCGTAGACGCAGCAAAATAATGTTGAATTTTTACTTTTTGGATAATTTCCTTTTGAAGATTGCCAAATATCGCAACTTCGTAAACAGTTCGGCAACTACATGCTCAAGGAAGCTAAATTTTGGGAAGATTAGAGTTCCAGGAATTTCCATTTACGGCGCAAAATTTCATTCATGTACCTTTATTAGTTTTCCTAATAATGCGACCGAAATTAAGCAATATTTAGAATTCTGGTCCTACTTTTGCCCATTTTTGCGGGAAGGTATAAAGCTACGAAGCTGCGGTTTAAAACTAATAAAGGTACATGAATGAAATTTTGCGTCCTAAATGGAAATTCCTTGAACTCTAATTTATCCAAAATTTAGCTTCCTTGAGCATGTAGTTGCCGGGCTGTTTACAACAGAAGTTGCGATATTTGGCAATCTTCAAAAGCAAGTTATCCAAAAGTAAAAATTCAACATTATTTTGCTGCGTCTAGGAAATAGATAAATATGTCCGAAAGCTACAGAGCAAGCCGCAATGCAGTAAATGCGGTAGTTCCTTCTAAATATGGTCACAACTGAGACACAGTTCGAAAAAAACCATGCATCTCATGCTTGTTCTTTAACATTTATTTCTAAATTACATTATTCAATTTCTTTATATTATATAAAGTTGGAATCTACAAGAATTAGGCTTTTTTATGGTATATACGACAACTTTATATCCTAAGTAGAAGAGCTGCCACGGTTGCTCCAAAAGTACTGAAAACGGGGGGCTCGTGCCGCCGGAGTGGGACCGCCACCTTAACTCTTACAGTTTCATTTCACTGACGGGTATTGTTTTGTGGAATGTTGAACGTGGTAAAGAGTTATCGGCTTTACAGTCTACCACTTAAACAACTTTTTGCTGGTCTTACTTACGTTGTACTTTTTCTTTCGTTTCTATGCCAGCTATCAAGGTAAAGCCAGTGACCGACCACGTGTTGGAAGCCGGCACCAATCTTAGCGCCCTCACTGGCGCGACTGTACAGTTGTCTCCTGGCTTCTTGAAAACAGGAACAAAAAACGCAAGCATCATATTTTCTGAAAACACCCTTGTGAAAAACCTGTTTGGCAGCACGTCGCCAGAAGGGTAAGTACTCAACTTACCAAAGAAGGAACTTGTCCAGCCCTATTCTCCATCTTGCGCAATTTCGTCATGCGTTCCTTATCGCACAACCTGTATTTCGACCTGTATTTCGAACCACCGAACGTCACTGCGTGCTGTTCGGTGGTTTCATTACAATCAACAAAAACAATGCAAAAAAATTGAGGCGTAATAATAGGCCTGTCATCGTTTCATTGTTCAATGAGACTTATTGATAGGTTAGTTTGTTCACGCGTGAAGAATGCCCACTAACGCGAACTAGGAGAGACATGAACAAATAAAAGCTACCAGAACGGGCACTGCATACTAAACACAGTCGACCTGAGGTGCACAAGAGAGATCATTTTTGTTAGTGCTCACTGGATCCATGTTTCTTCTAAAGGTGGGCCTTTATAAAAGAACTAGACAGACTTGGACGCGTTTCACATCTTTAAGCCATTTGCCGCGCAAAGTGGTCCCGTTCTCGTGTATAGCCCCCAATGAACATTGGCTTTGTTCGATGAGAGGAACCTGGCTGATTTTCAGATGCCCTTATCAGGCTAGGCGGAGGTGCCAAGCGCCCGTTTACATGCTACTAAAGGCGTAAGATGGCAAGGTTAAGAAGCCCTGCCTACTTTGAAGGATCCGCGTCAATATCAGCTCCTTAGTGGTCTGAGCTACCGTACTTTCCTAGGCTTTGAATTGGGTTATTAAAAAAGATAATTCTGGTTATAAGTTTTACACAAGCTTGAAACCTACCAATATTTATATTCCGTACTTGGATTCTATTAACGTCAAATCTTACTTCTGTGTATTTCTTAGCTTGCCCGTGAGAGCGATTTAAAGTGTACATTATGAGGATTAAACTGCAGGGTGAGTTGCCCATCCTCAAATTCGGTTAATTAGGGCGTTAATGCATCCCACGGTAAAATTCTTGTATGGCGTCTCAGATTAGCTCCGTTTTGTGTGTATATTCATCCTTTCCTTTCTGTCGTTATCTTGGGCCGCACTTGCGCTACTCCACATTCTTCACACTTTTTTCATTCTTGACGACAGTGCATTTAACATCTTAAATAATGTTTGTCGGTTCGTCAGTAGCAGCCGTAAAAATATGCAAGCTTGGCACACTACTTTGGCCACAGGGAAGAAACAGGCGATAATCCTTCTATAACAACTTGCTCTGGCACCTAAAAAAAACGTGTTTACCACATCAAAGTATGGAAACAAAAGAATACCCTATGCTTTGAGCACACGAAATCAAGAGAACAATTACGGGTCTCTTCTACTAAGAAAAGTTTGCATGTGCTTAGGTTCCGGATTTTTCTTACGTTTCGCGGGAAACTCGCCAAGAAACACCTAGCCGCTGGTGCTTTTGTGTCATCTTTTGCTTAAAGGTGGACTTTGAGAAGCTAGTTGTAGTATTTTTCGACGCTCTATCATTCGCGCAATACACTGGTTCCTGCGAACTTAAATCCGTGTGTTGTGTGTAGTATCTCATTCAATAAGCGACTAGACAGAGCCTGCCTGTATTGTCATTTATTGCTCATGAGGATTTCTGGCTAGTTGCACAGAGCATTTCGAGTCAGTAAACGATTCGTGCAGTGCTCGTAGATATGGCTCAAATGTTTTGCTATAGACTGCTAACACGCGAGCAACAGAAAACGCCAACAAGGGAATATAGTAAGTTCAAGTTCTACAATACCGTAGCTATAGGTCGTAAATCAAATGTCGACATAGCGTCTAAAAGTAGAGAAAGAATTACGTATCGCTGTTGCAAGCTGTTGCCTAAAACGGAAATGTGGCCAGTGAAACTCGGTGCAGGCGTCCACAACATTAGTGTTGCTTCACACCCCCGAAAGTCCAATTTTAGACGTAAGCGTAGATGGCCCGTCTGTGAAATCGGCGAGATTATGTTTGAAGACGCGAGGGAAGCGAGCGCCGGAGGGGTAAGGCTCCTGGAGGTGGAGAAGAAAATCGGCGCGTTCGCGCCCTTTCCGTATTGTGCTTCGACGCCGCGGTGCTCGCTGTATATGTCCACGACGTCCGTACGCTTGCTCGTAACCCGCGTTCACGAAGTGAAACGACAATAACTTTTTGGTCCGACAAGGGTCCTCGATTCCGTGTCTGGAAGATACGTGACTTCTACGAAGTTGAACGTTTAGCATCATTATTACTGAGTTAACTGCCTGATATTGATGGGAAGTTGTGTACCTTTTGTGCCCTCTGAGATGCTTTGTAGCGCTCATGTTTTTTTTTCGACTGCAATCATCGTATTATACGTTCTCTATGCAGGTCACCTGACTCTCCGATCTTGGCAACATCTTTTGTCACTGCATCGGTGGTGATCGAGGGCAAGCGGACTTCGAATATAAACGGCAACGTGATGCTTTCATTCACATTCGAAAGTCTTGGAAAAGGCTTTACTCCAAAGTGCTCATTTATTGAATCTAAGTGAGTATTGTTGTTCTTCAACGTGGGTGGCAGCTAATGGAATAATTTGTTCTTATCATTTGTTCGTTCCACTCGCGCACCAATTCGCTCATTCACGGACGTCCCTGTCGAGTGATCTTTTTACACGCAGTACTTGCAATCATAGAAACTGAGGCTTTCCGTGAGACTTGTTTCGTGCAGTTTATGTGTGTTTGTAGCCTTAATGATTCAATGTCTAGATCCTCTGAAAAAAAAATTGGAGGATGCTTAAGCTTTGCCTTTAAGAGTGGAACGCGATAGCGTTATCGGGCTCCGTTCGCATCACATTTTTCTTTGTGAGTAGGCTTCACTGCAAGACACAACGTGGGAAAGCCAGCTTACAAAGGCCAAGCTTTACACGGATCTCCTTAAAGTCGGCTTTACTTTTAAACATAAATGCATTGCTGGGAAGACATTTTTACACGAGCAATTTAATCCGTCTTATATCCAATAGAATCGGGGCTAAAAAATCAATCAAAGCGGGCTAAAAAAATCAAAGCCCCTTTCTTAATGAAAGATGCTTGAACGTGAAGTTTTGGTACATGCAAACTGAATCAAAGTCAAAGTCCAAAGCCAACGACCACGCAACGAACCCAAGAAATGCTGAGCGACCCGATGCGATGCATATGTGATTTGATTGCTTGTTTAG
The DNA here is from genome assembly GCF_013339745.2 of Dermacentor silvarum. Classification (NCBI taxonomy): domain Eukaryota; kingdom Metazoa; phylum Arthropoda; class Arachnida; order Ixodida; family Ixodidae; genus Dermacentor; species Dermacentor silvarum. The sequence goes on along the minus strand of NC_051155.1, from coordinate 153,432,347 downwards.
GATTGTATTTTTTGAACGTTGAAGTTGAATGAAGACACATTTCGTTAAGTTGCATAACCATTATTTTAGATCACGTAGCCGTTGACTACACGCAAACACTCACACTTTCACGGACTGCATGCCGTTGCTGATACACGGGATCGGCCTTACGGGTACGATCGCGCTCACGTTCGCGTACAGCAGCCTCTTCTTCTGCCGTGCGCTGCATCCGCGGCCTACCAATGGTGACAGCCGGGAATGCATTGCGTGACGCGCGTAATACGATGCAGATATATTGACCCTTTTCGCGGCGATCCCGTGGGCGCTGCCATATTTGATCACGTGATGACGCGTCCATTGCTTGCCTCAACTGCCTCCGTTGCCTCCTTGTTTACAATGGAAGTGTATGACGCCGGCGCGGCTTAGAAAACCTCTGTTTTGGGAGATATCGTAAACGGTGGCTGGGTGAACGACACGAAGCTTTGATCACAGCTTCAGAGGACATGCAAAAGCACTTTCGGAGCTGATTAACCTATGTCCAAACGGCGCAAGCAGCGTATATTGTGCTTGTTCTAAAAGCGGGGCTAAATATGTATTTGAAGCTATCCAAACATTCCGCTCATGAATTGAATCAGGGTTAGTGTGTTTGCTCTTTGTACTTTATTTGGCAAATATTTTGAAGCAGTGGCTTGTCAGTTTCTGACGCAGTTAAGTTCCTCGGTGCGGCCACTATCTGATTATTTTCTGCCTAATCGCTCGCGGGTGTGCTCAGTTCTGATAGATTTGCTTTTGCTGTGCTCAAGGCTTGAAACGTAGCTGTTCTGCACTTTGCAATACCTTGTAGCAAATGCGTATTATCGCGAGTACTTCGCTTACTCTTGTGGACCATCACGGAACAATCAGCTTCGAGAATTGGTGCGCTATCGATGTAGTACCGTCACTTATTGTGCGTATATAGTGCGCATATATTCAAGTGTGTGCCCATTCACTTATTCTTGACACGTTGGCGAAAGAGTGGGTGTAAGTTTCCGTGCTGGTTGGGGTAGATGTGCGTAAATACTGTGCGCGAAACCTACTATGACAGGAGGCGGCGCTACTCCCGTTATCATTGTTTAACGAGCAGTACTCACTCTTGCCGACGTACCGGGCCTGAAACCCTTTCTTTGAAGGTTAGCGATACAACGCAGGCGGATGGGCAAATTTGTGTATCCTCGAGGAGAGCCGTACATCAGATCTCGAAGTGCCGGAAACACGTACGGACAATTGCAGCAGCGGTCAGCAAACCTGACCCCACATGATCATTACATTCCTTAATATGCCAGTCACTATTTTTGCAGCCTACTGCACACGTCTTCAATCCACATGATTCGAACCAGAGTGAATGGAGCACAGTGCGTTAGCGACAACTCAGTTGCATTTCCGACAGCTGATCGCACAGAAGCAAGGTAGAAGCGGAAATGGTTTCGTATTCGTGCGCGGCGCTGAGGAGACGTATGGCGCACCGCCGTAAGCGCCATCTCGTTTCTCTAAAACAAACTGCTCCGCGAAAAGGGTCAATACAGTTCGTCTGGGTAGCGTGGCATTGCAGTTCCCATTGTTCTTATCGGTACAACTGCGAATGTAAACTGTAGTCTTCTACGATTGTGTGCACAGATGCGCAGATATTTCCATTGTGTAAGTTGGCTTTCCTGCAGTGTGTTTTCGGCGCTCACGGACGAATCAGTGATTCAAAGAAAGCTTCGCTTTAAAAAGACGTAGTTTCACCGCAAAGGTGAAGCATCGATTGCGATAGCAAATTAGTGGACAGCTATACGAAGTGAGAATAGTAGTTTTACCAGCAGTATGAACTTGTAATATATGGCATACTAAATAAATTAACAAACATGCTGTCACACGCGCAGAAGCGAACATGAACACATCTCACTCAATGACCGCGGCAACTCGCTGTCAGAACGCTGGAGTGCGTTGTCGTCAGGCATCCTCGTCACGGTCGCCTTGCTGTTGTCGCCATACACGTCCTTGCGTCAAACACGTAATTTCCCGCCCTACACGGACACGTTGAGCAATCTGGTCACATTTTACATAACAGCAAACGAGGTTATGCAGCCCGATACCAGAAAAATGCTTGCCGTAAAATTTTCTCGCATTGCATGGGATCTGCATAATTTTGATGGGACTGTTCTACCTTTCTGTTACGTTCCTAGCACCCCGACTTGATCATCAAAATATACTTTTCTTCGCTCCGAGGCTGGTGACTCAATAACGGTCGCACGCACCGCCCTGGAGTCATGTACAACACTCGCGGTATAATGTACAATTTCCTCTAGCAATGCACTTATAATTTGTTCTGACTTTCTTGCAGTGCTCACGGCAAGAGCAAATGGAGCACCGATGGTTGCGAAGTGGCGGCCATCACAAATGGGACAATTGTATGCTCATGCAATCATCTGACCGTGTTCGCTGTCCTCATGAATCCTGTAAGCAACTTCAGCTACACCGACATCGATGCACTAAAATGGATCACAAAGATTGGATGTGGCATCTCTATTGTTTGCCTCGTTACCTGCATTGTTATATTCAGTGTGTACAGGTAAAGTATGCCGTTTCATTTGCTACGTCGCTTTGATCTACGGTTTATGTTCGTAAATGTTCAATGGTAATTGTGGCCCGGGAATGTCTACTGAGGTCAGTTCTTAAAGCGAAGCTTTTTACGCGCAAGCGTATATGGCTAGGCGCACCGAGAGCCATCGAGGGGTAGTGTGAAGCCGTGAAGGAAGCGGAGGTGGATGGCGCCTGGAGGTGGAGAAGAGAATCGCGCGCCGGAGAAAGAACGAAAAAAAAATTGGAGGACGCTTAAGCTTCGTCTTTAAGAGTACAACGAGATAGCGTTATCGGGACCCGTTCGCATCGCATCGTTCGCATCCGGCAAGTAGGCTTCGTACACTGCAACACAGAATGGGGAAAGCCAGCTTACAAAGACCAAGCTTACACTGATCCCCTTATAGTCGGCTTCACTTTTAAACAGAAATGCATTGCTGAGAAGACGTTTTTCCAGGGGCTATATAAGTCGTCTTATATTAAAATGTGAAGGCCCTAGGACCTTTTTTCCTTAATTTATTTTATTAATTGTTTGATATTGCCCCAACGCGCGCGCGTCTCCAAAGCGCATTTGGCAGGCCAAGTCACAATTTGACCTGCCGAGGATGCCAGCGCCATCTGGATGAGATTATCGCAAGTAGGCTACCCGAGTGAGCCGTTGTTATGGTAGAAATGCTGGCAAAAGGGGTTTGTGTTTGAGTTTCCTCGTAACAGAATTATGTTTTCTCGTACATTAAAATAACAGTCCGACGCCACCATGTCTGTAGGTTGTGCTTAAGTTGTACTTTATTATTTTTCTAACGGATGTCACTGTGAGAAATTCAATTTTTGTTCACTAACACCTTGCACCACGACGAAGGGCCTGCGCGGAAGGGGTGGTTCGGAATGATTGGAATTGCTCTAATGGGCTCGGTTTACTCCGACGTAACGTCGACGCGCGCGCATGCTGGGCACAGCGACGCTACGCTAGCAAAACGCGAGCACTCTATAGTCTGACGCGAAGCGCGACCGACGCGACCAGCGTCCGTCGGCGCGGCTGCATTTCGCGTCGTCGACGTTACCCAGACTGCACCGCGACATCACGCGAGATTGGCGCAAACCTGGAACTAGGAATCGTTTTGAAAGTTCCTAATAGGCGGCGCGGCGCTCTGCTCATTACTAAAACCCCTATATCACGGCGGCTGCATTTCGATGGGGGCGAAATGCGAAAACACCCGTGTACTTAGATTTAGGTGCACGTTAAAGAACCCCAGGTGGTCCAAATTTCCGGAGTCCTCCACTACGGCGTGCCTTATAATCAGAACTGGTTTTGGCACGTAAAACCCCATAATTTTTTTTAAACCCCTATATATAAAAAGTAGCGACACTCTCCTCCTCCGCCTTCCCTCCTCCTCATTTCTCCTCTCTTTCGCGCTCCTTTTTCGACCGTTGCGCCGCCTACACCGCTTGAAACATGTGCACTTGTTTATCTTTCACCGCTGATCAGATTCGACGATCGCCGACTGTGTTCGCCGCTATCGTCGTGCTCCTCGCCAGTCGGTAGACGCTTCTCGGGCGAAAATGGCGATGGAGCGTGATCGTAAACAAACGCAGCCAGCGCCCGGAGGCTCGATGGTCCACGTGATGCCATTAGGCCAATACCGACGCGGCGTTGGCCTGGGACAGGGTGTGCGAGGAGGCGGCGGCATTCTTCAAAGCGTGACGCTACTTTTTATATATAGGGGTTTTACTCATTACAAGGGAGCCTACATGCAAACGACGTTGCATGTAGGCTCCCTTCTCATTACTGAACATTCGCTGCTTTGGCTGCGGCCGCTGCGTCGGGCCGCGTCGCGTAGGACTATAAGGGCAGGTGGTGGTGGTGGTGGTGCTGAAAAACATTTATTAAACTGGTTGCAGAGAGGTGATTGGGTTAGGGCCCTATTGGCCTCCTCCCCTCACAGTACTAGGTGGAGCCCTTATTCCGGGGCCCCATTGGCAAGCAACGCCGCCCGCGTCCGTTTAACCAAGGCCTTTTGGGTCTTGAGGTCTTGACAGCCAAGCAGGGCCGCCTCCCAGTCCTCTCTGGTGGGGTTTGGGTTGGGGGGGATGGATGGGTTTGATTGGCACGCCCATACTATGTGGAAGGTGTCAGCCACCTCCCCACAGAACTGGCACGCGCCGTCAAAGGATGGGTTGAAATGCTTCAGCACCGCCGGGCACAGTACACTGGTAATCATTTTGATGAGGAGGCGCTCGTCAGCGCAATCCAGTCCCTTACAAGGGGCCAGGTAACGCTGGTGCTCCTCCTTATAGTAATCGGTGATTTCTTTGAATGAAAGGGTCAGATTGTCTGATTGGGAGTAGGCTTCCAAGGACAGGGAGACAGCCCGGGGAGAGAGTGCGCGGGCGGCCTGATCGGCCTGTTCGTTTCCCTGGAGTCCCTGGTGACTGGGGGCCCAAATCAGGTTACGCGGAGTTGGATCAACGTATAGACAGCTAGATTGGAGCAGGCGGATTTGCGCCTGGCGTGGTATTGCCGACGTGACGCAACGAAACGAACGCCGGCGCGCGCGCGCGCGTTGTTAACGTCGGAGTATAACAGAGTCATAACACCTTGCGCCACGCAGAGGGCCTGCGCGGTCGGGATGGTTGTGGATCATTTTCTCCGCCACGGACGCCGACATCCACGCCGACGCCGGATTTCCTGCGACAGCGGGCCTTTAACACTATCGCATTAAAAAGCGCGCTGAGCGCGCGGCAAACCAACGCCACTTAGAGGAAAGTCTAGGTGGCGTTGAGTGAAGCGGGGAAGTAGAAAAGAGGCGAAGCTTCGCAGAGGAGGAGGGTAGGAGGAGGCGCGCTGGGTTGACCACCTCTGGCAGTTGCTACGGGTGCTGTGCGTGGAATGGGCGTACCGGGTTCGTCTCGTGATAGCGCCGTATGATCTATGTGCGAAGGAAAGCGTGCGACGGTGAGCCGACGATGGCGGCTGAATCTCGCGTGCGCAAGGGAGGAAAGCCGGGAGGAAGCGGAAGATGGGTTGAGGGTTTTTACGTTGGCGGCTGGTGCTTATGGTGCGGCCGCGTGAGCCCTATCTTGAAAGCGATCTGCGATGCGGGCAGTCTAGGCGTCGAGGCGCACCGAGGGCCGATAGCTTCATGTGCACTATTGCACCCTTACACTTGCGCGTCGCCCGCGTTCACGAAGTGAAACGTCACTGTAACAGTTTTAGCATCTCCCTGCACTTCGGAGATTATCTACCCGCTATCTACTGCGCAGGTGCACAGTGTCGTCAAAAGGCCCCGCTCCCAGAACTCACGGAAATTGTGTTACAAAATATCGATACAAGATAATCTTGTATGGGCTTACACGAATTTATTTTACAAAAATTTTATGTATCACCTGTGGCAGATAGCTTAATTATTTTCCTTGAGCCGGATTATTCAAGGAGGGGCACATTACTAGCACAAGAAATCAAAACACATATTCAATTAATAAACAGAAATTCATTAATATACCTTTCAATAATTCTTTTATAGAAAATATTGCAATTTACGAATTGTAGCCGGTGAGCTTGCAAGGTGTATCCACTTGAAATGAATTTCCAGGAGGACACTAGTTTCGAGTTGTTATTTACCAAAGGGTGGGACGAAATACATAGGCGTTCCAGTTACCTTTGTGCTGGAATGTATAAAAGAGCGTTTTGTTAAAAAAGTAAATTGAACAACAGTGCATTTTAGGGCGAGTGTGAGGACGCATATCTCCAAACTTGTGTCATTCTGGAAATTCATTCTAAGTGGATACGCCTTGCAAGTTTACCGGCTATAATATGTAAATCACAATATGTGCCATACAACAGCTAATTAAGAAGTTGATTAATGAATATCTGTTAATTCGGTGAATTTGTTTTCATTTTTATTGCAGTAATGTCTGCCTCTCCGAATAATCTAGCTCAAGGACTAAAATTGTGTTATCTGCAACAGGCACTTTTTTAAAATTCCGTAGAACTTGAAAATGATCACCCTTTATAGTGCCTAATCCGGACCACATCTCCTGCACCTTTTCTGCACCCTTAGGCTTCATGAATATCTAATTAGCCCCGGTCGATTGTAGCGTTCGAAACGCCTTCTTTGTTCGCTCACGTGATATATGACATGCGCATTGAAGCAAGCGATTTAAGCGCGCGCAAATCGCCAGCCCGGGGTCTTGCGGCAGTAGCAAGAGCAGTTGCGTTTCGCAAATAACTGAAAAGAGGTAATCTGAACTACCAACCAGTCAGAAAATGCAATTGACGTCATCAGACGTCTATAAAAAGATTGCATAAAACCTTTGTGACCATGTGACCATCAGATCATGTGAATGGTGCGGCCTCGGAAGATCGAGACAGCTGTGGAACAAGAAAAAAAAATTCAGCGCAGCTTCGCTGACTTAACGTCGCAAAGACATGAAACAGCGCAACTGGTGGCTTCAGCTTGGCTTTCAGTTCCCGATGAGTCTCTTCGTACCGTTGCCGTGACGCCGCCTCCCTCACTCGAAACTCGGGGTCTTCGGATCTTCGCCGTCGCTTAGCCTCGGCTTCCCTTGCTCGAAACTCTGGGTCGGCACGTCGTTGCTGGGCTCATGCTCGAGCAGCTTCCCATCGTCTTTCCTGCCGCGCCGCTTCTTCTTCCGGAGACAGTTGCTTCTTCGCCCTCGCCATACTCGTCGCCGAACGTCGGAATGCTCTGCGCCGACAGTGCGCGCTTTTATACTGCTCGGTAGACCCTCCCCGCTATCTCTCCCCGAAAAGCGTCGCGCCGCCTCAACGCCGCCGTCTCTCTCTCGGCTCCGCCCACCTGTCGCTCGGCGCACGCTCTCCCCCTCTCCTCGCCACTCTCCGACCACCTGTGGCTGGCGCGCGCTTCGCAAAACTGATCAACGCTCGGCACAGTTCAACCTCGGCCTTAAACAGCTCCGCTGTTAAAAGGCGACTATATATATATATATATATATATATATATATATATATATATATATATTGCAACGTGCGAGCGGAGTTTGGATGAAGAGAAGAACGAAGCTTGGCTGGCTCGCGTGTGGCGCCGTGGACTGTTTTCGCTGAGCGATACCTTTGTATTCATCATCTTGTACATAAACGTGATCCATCGTCACATTTGTAGTGGAAGATGCGGGGCACGCCAGCTACTCTCAAGTGCTACCTGAGGGAAACCGTCTGCTAACGACGGAAGTACAACAGTACGAGCTTCGCCGCTGCCGTCGACTTGCGAGCTTGGCACCACTACCTCAAGAAATGAGCTTGAACGGAGACACCCAGCAACCGTCCGCGAGGGCATCTCCTTACCTCTACAGGGAGCCGCGGACCTTCGCAGGAAAACCGATGTAGATGAGTGGCCACTATCAGCGGGTGAGCCGATCCAATGGTTGGAATGCCGCTAGCCAGTTGTCTAACGTGGGGTTGTTGGTATGCGTTGGTATGGTTTGAGAATCATGACGACACTTTGACAACCTGGAAACTATTTGTGGAGGAAATTTCAAAAATAATTTGAAGACCCAGCAACAAAAAAGAAATGCGCGGAGCAGATTTTGTCGCAGAGGGCTCAAGTTACCGGAGAGACTTGCAAACGTACATTGAAGAGATACTGAAGTTATGCAAGTCGGTGTATGCCCATATGGCGGAAGAAAAGGTGGGCCATATTCTCAAAGGTATTGCCGAGGATTTTTACCACTTCCTCATCGGCAAGGAGAGTCTGGAATCAGTGGTTGACGTGATTAATCACTGTCGAACCTTCGAGGCCCTTAAAACACGTAGCATCACTTCGAAGTTTGGACGTCTGGCCAACGTCACGATGGTCGCCGCCGTCTATGTATGCCATGATTCAGTTCCTGTCGACCTTTCCTCCACCATGCGTCTCATTGTAAGCGAGGAACTACGTCGGTAGGCTTCTGTTCCTGTGTAAGTTAGAGACACGCAGTGTGGTATACCATCCACCATTATCAGTGCTGCAAGTTTCGACGAGCGCAGGTACTCCAACCGCGGGCCTCGGCTGCGGGCTCCACTACCAATGGCGTCTAACGTGAGCCAGCCCAGCTTCGTTGTTCTCTTCATCCAAACTACGCTCACATGTTTCAATATATATATATATATATATATATATATATATATATATGTGTATACAGGGTGTCACAGCGATCACGAAATTGTTTCCAGTGCAGTGGAGCAGCCGCCAGTAATTTTTTCGTTGCTGAGATTTAATTAGCTAATTGTAATTAATTATCTGACTCGAGAAATACTGTCCTAATTATCCAAGTGTCAATGCGAAAATTGTAGAGCAACATGAAAAACTCCCGATACAGCTTTCTCTTGCTCAGTACGTGCTACATAAAAGTGTTTTTCGAGTGTGAAAGGAGCCCGCGAATAGCCGCAGAATTGCTGCGCAACTGGTCGCTCGAGGCACTTGGCGTGTATTCGCGGGCTTCTTTCACGCTCGGAAAAACACTTTTATGTAGCACGTACTGAGCAAGAGACAGCTGTATCGGGAGTTTTTCGTGTTGCTCTACAATTTTCTCATTGACGCTTTGATAGTAAGGACAGTGCTTCTCGAGTTAGACAATTAATTACAATTAGTCATTTAAATCTCAGTAACGAAAAAAAATTACTGGCGGCTACTCCACTGTACTGGAAACAATACGCACTAGGTTTGCTTCGCGTAGTGCCGTACCGCTTTTTTAAAGTCGTGCTGCGTGATAACTGGGACATCCTGGATATATATATATATATATATATATTGTAATGGATTAGGAGGTGCGTTGGAAGGACCACGAAGTGACCGGCGCTTGAAAAGGAGACTAGAGAGAAAAGGAACTAAATAACTATATGCCAGAGGTATGTGTCGGTCTTGTTCCGCAGGGCGCATCAATTACAATATATATACGGTACGTTACAATATATATACAGTAGAATCTCGTTCGTAAGTTTTCAAAAATACGCGAAAATAAACGTACGATCCGGGAAAACGTACGATCCGAATCGAGTAAAAATTGAAGCTGACAAGCCCATATTGAGGTGCAAAGGCAGAAAACATTTATTTCTTGCAAAACATAGTTACAGTCGAATTTCGTTAATTCAAACTGACGCTGTGGTCCCGTCAAAGTTATGTGTGTTCCAATGGGCGAGAACGCTCGGTAATTCGAACGCGAAAGCATTTGCCACGGTTAATTCGAACATAACCGCGCACCGACAATGCTCTCAGCAGCACGCCAAATCACGTGGAGGCGCCTCCGACTGGCAATGCTCCGATACCGCCATAATGCAAAAGCTTAGCAGAGACCCCTCAACGTCGCGCGGAGAAATAAAAAAAAAAAGATACCGCGGCGAAAATTTCCTCTCTCAAATCGTAAGGTCGCTGTTTCAGCGTCGCGCCGGAACACGCGTGTACGCGCCAACGTCTCAGCCAACGCAGCGGCGGCGGCGCAGAGGGAAGCAACGCGGAGGCCCAGTCCGCCCAACGAATCTGCCCACTCCGGCCAACGCTCGCGGGGGGATTGAGCACTGCAGAGAAGCCGCGCGGCGGCTGTCTGCCACTTAGCGCTTCACAAGAACATGAGAGCGGCCTTTTTGCACACCTGAATGATAATTTTTCGCTGCAGAACGTATCATACGACCGCAGTTTGCCACAATGCTGAACGTTGCTGCCGAATAATCGTATTTCCGGGAACGTATTAACCGGAATGTATTAACACATTCCTCTATGGGGTTATGTTTATTTTTCGCGACTGCGAATGTAGGAGCCGGGAAATCGTATTAAGCGGTACCGTATCAGCGAGGTTCTACTGTATTTGTGTGTGTGTGTGTGGGGGGGGGGGATGCAGGGTGCCCACAACTGGCCACTCGAAGCAGTGGCATTTATGCACATGCATGTGCCTCGAGCGGCAAGTCGCGCCACAATTTTGCTTGTAATCGCGGACTTCTTTCACGCTTCGAAAAACAAATTTATGTAGCACGCGTTGAGCAACAGAAAGCTGTATCGGGAGTTTTTCATGTTGCTGTATAATATTCGCATGAACACTTTTCATCTCATTAAAATATTTGAAAAGTTGAATCATTAATGAAGGCTAATTATGTAATTAGCCGGAATGCAAAAAATAATCTCGGTATCTCCAAGCGATGGCAAGCAACATTACCTTGGTTCTGTCCACCTGCGTGGCATTTGCGTATATTTAAATCTTGGTGCATGATAGTTGGAACACCCTGTATGTGCACAACGTCTGTCAGCAAAGCTTACTGAGCTCATTCATAATCATTTATTCAGCTTACAAACTAAAAGCAAAATATTGTCAATGTAGTCCCATCAGCTATATATGCACAGCTGCCGCCATTTGTGGAGGTCGGGGAAGCACGGAACAAAATAGTCATCTGAGATGCTGTTCAGCACATTAATCACAGTAGTTTTGATTGGCACCATTTCTTCGTTACGCTTCCTTTTCAGAGAAAAATTCATACAGGGAAACAAAAACAAAAACAAACCACATGGAGACAAATCGGGGGATTATGCGGAATGTGATAGAGCAGGAATATGGGTGTTTGGCCAGCTATTCCTTGACTGATTCAGCAGTATGGGGCCTCAATTTTTTTGCGCAGTAAGAACTACTGTTACATAATAGAAATAAATGCGAACAAGTATAAATAAAACGCCGCCACCCAAATGCAAGACGCAAATGTTTTGGCATGTCAATATAGCTCTTGCTGGTTGTTTGCCCTGCAGGCAGATATTATTGCGATAGCAATTAAATGGACACTCAAAAGCAGATTTCTGCCGTCGGCGTCGCCGTCGTCGTCGCCGTCGCCGTCGCCGTGAGGTTCCGTATGACGTCAATGGAGATGAAATCGGCGCCGCGCGCCGAACGCTGTATGTGCGAGTGAAAGAGCGCGAGGGGCGCGCGCTTTTACGGGGAATGAACGCACGGCGGAGAACAAACGCGCGTTCTGCGCCGTGCTCCCTTAAGGGCTGCAGAAGTAGGCGTCTCTTTCCTCCTTTACAATCACCATATATGTAGAGCAAACGCGCCTTCTTCCGACGCGCGAGAGGCCGTGGGGGAGGGGGGGAGGGGGAGGGAAGGGAGGCGACGTTTAGCTGCGGCACCAAGTGCCTATTTATATCAGAGGCTCCGGCAACAGTCACCAACGCCGCACGCATTTTGAGCGAACGCGGACAAAACGCCGACGGCGTCGACAACAGTTCTGCGTGTTGCCGGTGCTGCTGCATGTCCAAGTTTATACAGCTGATAAAGCTAATATCATTACTCCGTATAGCTCTCTACAAATTTGCTATCGCAATTTATGCTTCGCCTTTCAGGTGAAACTGCGACAACTTTTTCTTAGTGCACCGAGCTCTAGTCATCAAAAATACGATAAACATTGTCTTTGTTATACATAGTTCTCATTTAACTTTGTTAGAGGGAAGTGAGCCGTGACCTCGTCATTCAGTTGTTCTTCATTTCATTTGAGGGTCATACTGGTAACACCAACTTTAATGGTTCATGGCGGATGCTTAACACAATTCTCAGATCACTTCCGGTCCTTTCCAAAAGTGAAAAAAATGTCACAGTTTCGCCCTAAGGGCGAAGCAATGAATGCGATAGCAACACAGCAATGTCATAAGAAGTAAGGTGAGCGGCTTTGGTAGCAATATGAATTGTAGTAAACATGAGCTGATTAAGTAAGCAGGTGTGCTGCGGCGTAAGTAGACCGACATGAAGAAAGTCTCGATGACCACGAGAAGGCGCGTGTGAAACGGTGGTGTTGATGAGAAGCGCTTCCCGTGGGCAGCGCGTGCGAAGGGACACACCTGTAGCGCTGCACTGCCGACCCGGGCAGCATTGCATGTGTAGCGTGCGTTGGAAAATGTGGCCCGACTATTACTAACTGATTGAACAAGCGTGGTGTGAGCGCGCACAAACAAACATGAATAGATCACACTGAATGACTGCAGACAACGACTGTCAAAACGCTGGCAGCAAGCGCATACGCCGCACCAACGGGCGAAGGTACGTGCGGTCTATCGCTTCAACGGAAACTGAGCGGCGAATGCACGGCGCATAAAGGTCAGAACCGTGTGGACATAAGCGACGGTGCGAGCGAGCGACGAGCGCGGTTGTTGGCAGAGAGGAAGTGCGCCCCCCCCCCCCCCTCCGCTCCCTCCGGCGCTGGCTTCCCGCTTCCTTGCTTGCGCGTGGGAGATTGAGTGCGTTCGCTCTCCGTGATAGCGCTCATCCCCGCACGCTTCCGCTCGGGCATACGGCGCGCGGCGAAGATTTTATCTATAGGGAACCTCACGGCGACGGCGACGACGACGGCGACGGCAGAAATGCCGGTTGAAGTGTCCATATAATTGCTATCGCAATAATAATCGTTCATCTGGTTTCTATCGGTTTTTCTGTAAGTGTCTGAGGGACGACTTTTCATTCACTTCCGTTTCCCTGAATTATTGCATAAGGTATGATGACACACATACCTGTTCAATTTCGGACCTTCGGATATGCGCACACCAGCATGGCGATTTTCATGCTGTAACTGCCGCGCACGTTTCCCATTTGCAGCGCAACGTGACGTCAACGGGTGGCCGACTCTGTAATTGTCCTTTAACCGAATCTCAGCTGTCCTGAAACCTTTGGCGCCATTAACAGACACGGCTTCTCAATAATGCATCATCACCATATAGTTGCTGAGCCATCTTCCATAACTCACTAGGGCTTTTCCTTACCCTAACGCAGAACCAAAGGCTAACTGTCTGCTCGGAAATTTGGTTCATCACATTATTAGTGTAACGTCATAGTAAATACGCCAACAAGCCAATCAGTGGGTTGCTAAACACAGCTCTGCCACCTTGCGAGTTTACTGGGAAGTCACTGTAAGGCTATGTCTACTCTGGTCACATACAAAGTGACTCAATAACACTTATTTCTTCAGTTTAATTATCATACAATAAAGATAAGCAATTAGGCCTGACAAAGGCTTAAAAATGTATCGAATAGTGGAATAAAGAAGGCATCAGTCAACGCCTCTTATGATGCCCTTTGTTTCGCACACCTTCAGTCATTTCTTGCAGCTATGGTGTTTTCCGTTACAACATGTACATTAGATATAATCATGAGCCGTGCGCAGCTTGATGACGGTTGTCTGGGTTAACCATTTGACCATTTTCTTATGTAACAGTGCGAAAAATAACAAGGAAGAGACGTCGATAGAGACAGAATGAAAACTGCTATCGTTGTCCCTTCCTTGTTATTTTTCGCGCTGTTACATAAGTTGCATTGAACGAACTAGCTCAGCAAGCCACCATTCCGCATTTGACCACGTTTTAGTAGAAAATAGGAATATGTCACAAAGCCTGCTTTACACCTTCGCTGCTGTTACCATCGCGTAAGGTGATGTTTCTTGTTTTAGTAAGCATAAATTAGGAAAATTAAGCCGCCACTTTGCTGGCACCCTGAGACGAGAGAATGAAATGACCATGAGAAATTCAAATGAACTGCTTCAAGTATTACGTGAGGATGATCTCGATGTTTCCATTTGAATACCCTCATATGGCTCACAATAGCTTGATAAAGTTTTGTAAAGTCAAATGCAGGAACTATGCTGCTAGTCACAAATATTTGTTCAATGAAATGTTCTTGCTTTCTCTTGGCCATTTTAGTTTTCGATTGTATGCCGCTCCTGCATGCTTGGGCCGCGCCAAGGCCTGCAGTATTAAATAAATAAATAAATAAATAAATAAATAAATAAATAAATAAATAAATAAATAAATAAATAAATAAATAAATAAATAAATAAATAAATAAATAAATAAATAAATAAATAAATAAATAAATAAATAAATAAATAAATAAATAAATAAATAAATAAATAAATAAATAATAAATAAATAAATAAATAAATAAATAAATAAATAAATAAATAAATAAATAAATAAATAAATAAATAAATAAATAAATAAATAAATAAATAAATAAATAAATGCCTTCTATTTCCTTCAGTAGACTATTATATTGACCCACGTTTCATCATCTTAAGTTTGAGGCAGATCACAGGAATAAATATTGCGATTAGGAGAAAAGGCACTGTCTCGTATTTTCCCGAATAACTGTTCTTCGATCAATCATGTGGTATTATCATACAAGAACGCTTCGTTTACAGCCGCGGTTTCCGCTAAATTGTTCATTGCGGAAAATGAAGTGTCGCGCTCTTGCGAAAGCTCGAAACAAAGGGCCCCGGTCACAAAAAAAGTTTTCGTTTAAATATTCGCAGTGGATTATTACATCGTAAATACGATATTGTTCTCACTGATGCGTTGAAGGGAGCTTTGATGTCTTCTGTTTCAGGCAACTAAAGGGCATCAGGAATACCATCCATCGAAACCTATGCTTATCGCTTTTGTTCGCTGAAATCCTTCTCTTGTCTGGAATGGAGCGAGACATGCGGAAAACAGCCGTAAGTTCTCACGTTCTGTACCTCCTCGCCTGTCACTGGAAATCGAAAATTTCTGTGTGTCACTATTAGAAAAAAACTATGATTTGTTATTCTTATCCCATGCTTGAACATGCAGCGCATGACTCGTTACTGCGTGGTTTGTTTGCTTGAGCGTAACGAAAGCTTTATGAACGTAACTTCTGCATGAAGTGAGCATCTTCGATATCTATAAGTTTAGGAGCTCATGCAACGTCTACAGAGCCCTTAATTAAATGTGAGCGG
Organism: Dermacentor silvarum; assembly: GCF_013339745.2. NCBI lineage: Eukaryota > Metazoa > Arthropoda > Arachnida > Ixodida > Ixodidae > Dermacentor > Dermacentor silvarum. Next base: position 153,417,040 of record NC_051155.1, on the reverse strand, counting down.
TTGGCTGGGTATCCGACAATCCGATTTTGACACAGGTTACTTTACTGTATCGAAAGTGTCACACCAATTCCTAGACGTCGAAATGATATAGGATAATAGCCTGATCTTGCGGGGCATGGGATATTCCATGGAGACATTGAGTTTCGCGATCATCGTAAATTGACAGTAACCCATCTGCATGAGCCTGTGAGATACAAGGACCAATGAAACATGAGAATGTGCAAGCATCCTGTGCCCATTTTAAGTTGGTCAAAACGAAGTATGTGTCTGGATATTTTTATTAATACGCACTCTGGCTTTATTACGTATAGACCACTGCCAAAATGTGTTCATATTGAGACCATGATATCATGCCTAGCTCTAACAATGATCTCCTAGACCAGTGGTTGAAATTTTAGTTGTGCGTGATATTATTCGAAGTTGTTCGTAACTTTTTTTTTTCTACTAAATACTGCACATATATATGAACAGCGGAGCTGTTTAAGCCGGCCGTTAGTCCGTCCGTAGTCGGAAAAAACGTGGGCCGATCCTGGCGGCAGTGCAGAAAGGGTCCAAGCACAATGGCACATACCCCTGTGAACTAGCTAGGTTGAGCCTGACTAAGTCTAGCTAAGCTTGGTTGGGACTACTTAAGCTTAGCCAGTCATCGATAGCCAATCGATAGCCAATCAATAGCTAATTGATAATCGATCAATAATGAATAATTTGGAAAAATGCTGGGGATGACTTGTAGTGCTTAGCCTAGCCCAAATACGTAGCCAATACCTTGCGATAGCCCATGGATAGCCAATCAATGGCTAATCGATAATCGATCAATAATCAATAAATTCCGGTAAATGCTGGGGATGACTTGGTAGTGCTTAGCCTAGCCGAAATACCTGGCCAATACCTTGTGATAGCCAATCGATCGCCAATCAATAGGTAATCGATAATCGATCAATAATCAATAAATTCCGGAAAATGCTGCAGTTGACTTGGTAGTGCTTAGCCTAGCCCAAAAGCCAGGACTATCTAGGTGCCCATCAGCTCCGTTGTCTCTTAAGCATTGCGCCTCCAGTGCAAGCTACGCAATGTTTTTATGTTGCAGTATGAACGGGCAGTAAGGGCTTGCTTTTTGGGTCGACAACACTAGAAGGGTTTAAGTTGAAACTGTACATTTATAATCCTAGGTAGGAGGTTGGAAACTGATGCTTTCTTTCGAATGTTGTCTCACCGAAATGCTAGTCTGCATGGCATATTGGGCTTACTCGTGCATACAAGTGCATTTTGGTGCGCATTTCGAACATAGTGTAGCTAAAATTTTTGGAGCATGAGAGTTTACTTCCTTGTTTAAACAACTCGATGAGTGTAAGGAGACACGCCAAAGAAGGGCTTAGATCGCTGTGTAAAGTTTAAGATTTCCACATTATTAGGTTTATTAAGTTACCTGTTAAGTGGATCGCTTGGCAACGTTAAGGATGAGGAAAGCATTTGTGAGGTGCTAGATGAACCTTTTTTAGTAGCTATAGTTTCATGCCTTTGTAGCGTGGAGACAATAGTGTGCTCAGAAAGTCATTTTGGCGTAGCGGCAGAAAGAGAAATTCCGGTGTAAGGATTCGTTGGCTTGCCCAAAAATTAACGCTTCATGTTTTGTGCGCAGCACGAGGAGCATTTTAAATAGATTCTGGCGCTCACGTTTCTGTATTTTTCAGCTCATGCTGTGTTTAGTTCCCTTGAGTGAAGCTTACTGATGGGTCTTATACTTGTTTCGACTGGAAGTAAGCCCATCTGTACATAATGGTTTAGTAATTGTGCGTCCACGATTTCAGTAACCTAGTTATCTAATAAGTATGCAAGAATGTAACTCTTGTATATGTCTGAATCTGATTTTGCGAAGTACCGTCTCATTTAGAAAGATAGGGTGAACTTATCTGCGAAAGTGTACTTCTATTGATACCTACCATATGCAAAAAATTTGGACGGTAGCTTAGTCAGCAACCGCTGCAGTCACCATTCAAGCAATTAACAAATACCGAGATTCTTTTTAGCACGTAGGTAGTCCTTCTCTCAATACTGAACATGCTACATTATCATATGCAGTATCCAAGATAACGATGTGGGCTAGTTGGTTAAGGTACACTTAGAACGTGTGAAACAATGTGATCAAACAAGGACAAAGGGATAAAAAACGACGACCCAGTTCTGCAAGCTCATTTTCTTAGTAAAATTAGTTTAGAGTCAACACCGTGTCGTTTTCTGCATTTGTCCTTGTTTGTTCGCGCTGTTTTTCACTTCGCGTACACGCGCAGCATGCCACACAGATGAAACAAGAGCGTCAAATCCACCAAAAAGTGCCAGCACTTGTGGGCAGCTATTACAATGACCACTATTTGCGAAATAACAGTGATAATTCGCATGAAGTGGTGATCTGGTATACTTCTTAGTGTCATTTCTCAACGCCAGTCATCCGTATAAAGTAGCTGCATATTTAAAAGCTGGTCGGTTCACATTTTGGTAATCCGGAACAAAACAAAAGACGCTGCTTGCTTGTTTAATGCCAGTATTTGAATGCAGGATACTTCACATTCTTTTGTTTTGGCTGGTGCATGGTTTTGAAAAACTACGAAACGTTTCTACCACAGAAGGTCACTCATTGCGTCAAGAATTCTTTGTTTATCTATACGGAGAAAAAAGAGAAAATGGCAAGACAAACAAATTAGCGATAATCGCGCCTGGGTGGCTCTTTGCGCTAGGGGGACACAAGGAAGGGAAAAATATGTGAAGAGAGGACGAATGCGAATGACTATTCTGCAAATGAAACTATAAATGACCGACGAATTGTCCTGACGCGTATTACGGTTGTGCGGTGTCAAGGTACATGTGGGCATTGGGGGTACTCTACATATTCACAGCTCTCTTCTAACGCACGTACCCAACTGTCGCCCTTCCGTCGGCATTGCTCGACGTTCCGTGGCTCGGCTTCCGGTCTCTACGCCCTCAAGGCTTTGTCCCTTAGTGCTTCGGCCTCTTCTCTTGCACGGAGATTCGCCAGTGCATTAGCATTTGCAGATTCCTTGCTTTTTGGCACTGAACCTGCTGCGGTGTTTCAGTGGCTGTGCCGTTATGCTCCTGAGCACGAAGCCACGGGTTTCATTCCTGGCTGCAGCATTTCGCCCCCCCCCCCCCCCCCCCCGCCTCCCCATATGTCTTTCCATTCCTTATGGGAGCGGAATGGACAAATGCTGTGGTACCGAGCTCTGGGTGAACGTTACAGAACACTGGCTGCCAAGGTTATTCCGTGACATCCACTATGGCATTTCTCATAGCCAGATTGTGGCTTTGGGACGTAGAACATAACGATTTACTTTTTACCTTCCACTCCAGCTCTTATATGTTCCCGTATAAAACGAGCTTGCGCGTCGCCATCCTTGACTGCTTCTTTAGCTCACTACATGGCTTGTCTCTTTCATCACGCATCGGAGCGTTTTTCCAGTGACTTCTGTTTCTGGAAACATGATCTGCATGCTTGCAAGCAGCAGAGTGTCCGAGAAAATGCTATTGCTGATGAGCCTGCACCACCTAAAAACCAGCGGTCTGCAGGTTTAATTCCTAACTAGACCGGTGGCACAGCCTTTCATTTCATTTGCGTTCCCATGTCAGCCTGCTGCTTTATGATCGGTGATTTTCGCGGCTTGCTCCAATTTTGTGATACACAGAAAACGTGTATCGAACCAACCCTCAAAGGGCGATTTAACCGCAACGTGGAACGCACTGATAATTGTGATGTCTTTTTTTGCGGTGAACATTAACAGGTGTGCAATGGAACTGAGTTCCATTCCAATGAATCTAGATCGCAATCTATGATGAGCGACATGTGTGCTTCGGGAGAGGTCCAAATGAACAATGACAGACAAATCTTGGTGAGTCTTTCTATAAGCGACCACTTGACTACTGAATGGAACAGCTTAGAAAGTAATAGGTTAGAGTTTAAATGCAGTTGATGCACGTTTTTCTGTCGAGACACCCAGGCTGTTTGGGGAGCTTCAGCTGAGTATGCCACTTTCAGTGATTTTGCCTGCATCTGAAGTCGGGTACCGCTTGATGACCAGTTGCAAACGTCAAGCGTAAAGCGATCCGTCCTTGGTAATCACTGAAAATGTCCGATATGTAGCAGAATGCAACGAATAAGGCTGGAAACATTTCCTTGAGCTACCCTATGACAGGTACCATACCGTGACTGTGGGTTCTCTGGCGAGAACAAAGGAATACTTTTTAGAGAGATACCACCGAGCCCACCGAGAGAAAACGCGTTGAAAGCAGCAACTAGCGCAATATCAAATGCAGTAAAAGTCGCAGTGTTTCGTGTATTATCAGTTGCTGTGCCAGTTGGCAACAGTAGGGACAACTGTGTGCGTCGCTCTCCATTTAACTTCCCGTTTCGTGTGCGATCGCACGTGCCCTACAGCTGTAGCCAGGTCCGGGAGCGCGCTAAACCCGAGATAAGACATAATTGGATACCACCGGTCCAGTCTCCGGCGGTGCCGCGTCGCGAGCGTCCCACTCGATTGCCTCTCTCACGCGTCTTATTTTATTGTCTTGAAATATTTCCCGAGCCACTCTGTGAGTGCACTTCTTCATCTGTGCCTGCTAGTGCATTGTGTACCTCCCCAGTGAATGAAGCTCAGCTGAATGACGGTTTCAGCACCGCACCCGGGAATAAGATCGCGAAGTCAAATATTCGTCCCTTTCTCGGGTGAACGAGCGCCAAGCAAACCAAGCGTAAAGCTCATATGTGAGGATGTGATCGGAAAGCAGCACTCAGAACAAACCTATTCAAACGAGCTAACTCACACAGCGGCGTGCGAAAGAACATTGGACAAGGGAGAACATGTAGCAGAGGGCCGAACACAGTAGGGTGATATTAAAGAGAGCTTAGTATCGTCTGCTGTCGTGCTAGTTGGCAAATGGCTAGAAATGGTTTTAGACGCAAAATAAGACACGGACCGTGTGCCTGCCCGTGTATATTCTCCGTCCGCGCCTAAAACTATTTCTAGTATTGAAAAGAGGGCCCACAGGATCCACCGCAGGCAACCTGAAACTAACATACGAAGCCAAGAGGAGCAATTGTCTGAAACCTGAAAATACCATACAAAGCCAAGAGGAGCAATTGATTGATGCGTCGATGGAAAGCGGGAAAGCGAGGCTGCCACTTTTGCGTGTGCAGCCGCCCATAGTCACTAACGCAACGTTGAAACAGGCAGAACGGCACAAAAATGGCCTGCCGAGAAACAACGGTCGTTCTAGCAATAGCGCAATGATCAGTGCAAATTTAGAGCGACGGCAATTGCTCTACCACACCATCAAGCTGAGAATGAGTTTAGGGAAGATTGTTGCGGCGATGGCGACACCGAGAATGCAAGTGCGAAAGTTCAAGTTGCAGCCACTGCTTCCATTTAAGTCCTGAGTTGCTTGATAAACGACTTCAAGGGCATCATTCACATAAGCACCGTTCCCGTACAAAAACAGTTCCGTAGAAGGATTGTTAAATACATTTTGCAGCTCTACAGATGATGCAAAGCACAGACAATACACTGCAGCAAATACTTTGTGGAGTTCATCAGCAACATCGAGAATCCACATTTCTATTCTTCACGAACGATGACAAGACCAGTTTAATTGTGACTAGTTGAAGTCATGGGAAAAGGCAGCGTACGTGAACGTCTACATTTAGCCAGAACCACTTCAGTCTCTTCAACAGGAAACAGAATTGTTTTTAGGCGGAGGGAGGCTGCGTGCGCCCTCGTGATTGCTGGCATCAATAAAAGTTGAATCTCTCTCTCTCTCTCTCTCTCAGATCTGAAATGACAGTAACGTCATGCAGGCCCTGGTCGTTCTGAAAAAAAAATCTATTTCACCGGCATCGCATTAGACCCCCGGCATAATTCTAGGAGAGCTGACAAGCTGAAATGCTGATGCTGTTGTGGAAAGCAGCGAGAGGATCTTTCAAAATCTTCCTTCCATGTGGCAGTGGCTACTCTGGGTGAAAAGTATCACAGAAGCCTTCTGCCGTTTGGTCGTGAAGCTCGCTTACGTGACACTCGTGTTTCGTTTGCTTGCGTTTAATACGGTCAGGTCGAGAACCAAGTTTTTTTTTTTTTGTATGAGGGTCTAAGGACCAGGTTCTACAGTAATTATGTCATTCTGCCTGTCTCAGTCAAATTTATTTGAGGAGTAAACACACGCTGCGATGAGGATAATTGGCATCTTCCCAACTCGTGCGCAGACGTAATGGTTTTTATTACAAGAGTGTACAATCTGATGAATAGGGGTGACGATTTTTGAAGACATGTAAGATGAGTTTACCACGTTCTCCATGCAATGATCAAACAAAAGATTCGTATGCATAAAGCCTATGTTCGATAATTTACTTTCATGCAGATGACATGCATATGAAGAGGCTCACAAAAAGAATGTGTCGAGAATCTCACATGCGAAGTATAGACCCTCTGACATGCCACGTCAAAATGTAAACACTCTAAACTTGCTTCCTGATGAACTGAAGCGGCGGTGGATTATAGATCTAAGGCGTCCTGAGCACCAGATCATTTCCGGATGGTGGTGTAGGCAGAACGTTTAGATGTGCCCGAATTACGTTCGTAAGTGGTATACGCACACCGGTCAATTGCAGACCTTGGCATAATTGTTGATTGGTAGAGAAGTAAGAATATGGCACTGGTGATTGCTGAAGCTAAATATTTGCTCATCTCTAACGTAGTGCAAGGCTAGGTGCATTTCATAAGTCCTCTTCAAAACATCTCCGAACAGTGGACGCGTCATGCCTGGTGCCACTCTTTGACGGCACATAGAGGACAAATTGATGGCGCGAGAGAACATGGTTGAAAGCCCGAATGAGAAACTTTTTTATTTCTTAAAGTACGTCCACAAATGGGTCGTCGTCATCGAACAGCAGTGAGAACTTCCTTGTGATAGATCATTCCTTGTAATCGTTGGGTCATTTAACTCGTTATCGAGTGAAGGACAGTCACTTCGTTCAATCACCGTGAGGCTTTTCACAATTTGAAAAGTATTCAGTGTGTTTTCTCGCGGAACCCACGCAGGCTGTAGAGTTTATGCAAATGTCGCTCATGTGGACCAGCTCAAGCCTTTTTGACACGCTGCGTAATCCTTAAAATATATGGTCGTGTGCTGCGACGAAAGTGTCCAAGTTAGCATGCGATGATACGCACTCACTCTTGAGGGCAGCCTCGACCAGGAGACCTATCAAGACCGCAAGCGCTTGCAATTTTGTTAATGCTGTTCATAGACATCACCAGAATCTACAGCGCATGCAGTGCATGCAGCGCATGCAGTGCGGACAAGTGCCCAATGTCCAAGGCCAGCATGTGTTGGTGTGTTTAATAACGCGATAGCGTTAAGGGCCCCGTGTCGCAGAAAATCCGGCGTCGGCAACCGGCGTTGGCGTGCGATGTCGGCGGGTGGCGGAGAAAATCGTCCCCAACCATGCAGGCCCTCCGAATATATTTAGGTATATGCATATGCCACGCCTTCATATTTGACGTGCGTTATATGCAGGTTATATTGCCACACCATTCTATCACTAATGTTGCTCATACCTTGTCTCACATATTTGACAAAGCTATTCCTCGGAATTTTGAGAATGGCAATCCACAAACAAATGTCATGAAACAAAACACCCACAGCGCATGCCTTTTATGTTAAATCTTCTCAGACTGAAATAATTAAAGTGCGAAACAAACACAGGAACCTGAAAAAAAAATGATGTAATTTATTTCGGCGTGGTTGTGCACTATCTCCGGGATCGACCCACGCAAGAGGCTGCGTTTCTACCAGAAAGCTCGCCTACGTGCATAGCGTTCGCCGCCGGTGCTATCGCGTTCCATTCTTAAAAGCGAAGCTTAAGCGTCCTCCAATTTTATTTCCGCACTCTCTATGTCACTCGGCACAAAAGCCTCCAGTAGCACCGAGATGCCTTCCTTGTACGTCAGCTCGTCGGATGGAACCATGAAAATGGGAATTTCGGAGTTCGTATCTGGGCCCTTGCAGTTAACCAATTTGAATGGAAAAGTTCTCGATAACCTTCCTCTCTGCTGTCTACCTCAGAAAAAGGCTCATGCAAAAAAGGCGTCGCTGTATCACCCGAAAGACGAAGAATCTATTGCGATAGCAAATTATTAGACAGCTATATGGCATGGCATGGCAAGAACTTTATTTTGGTCCAGAGAAACTAGGGCCCGAGGGCAAAAGCCCCCAGGCTAAGTCGGTGGCTCCGCCCATGTAGGCACCGGTAGGCCAAAGGCTTTCCCGATGTCGTGAGCTCTCCGGACGGCCAGGAGTTGATCATGGAGGAATTCGCTGGATATGCGTCGACTCCAGTCCTCCTCACTGTTGAGGTCCGAAGCCCTTTGGTTGGAGCACAGCCAGAACACATGATCAAATAGACACGGAGTGTGTCCACAACTTTTACATTCCGCGGGAAACACCTGGTAAATTTTGTTAAGCACAAAAGGTGTAGGATAAGATTCAGTTTGAAGCATTCTTAATGTGACTGCCTGAGCTCTGTTCAGCTTCTGATGGGGGGAGGAAAAAACCTCCTGCCGTCCCTATAGTGTGAGGTGATTTCGTGAAAAGTACTAAAGTGGGTCTTTGTAGGAACCACCGTCATCCTGTAGCAGTTCCCCTTCTGATGCGCGGCATGTGAGATCTCGCACAGCAGACAGCTATATGAATTAAGGAAATTAGCTTTATTGGCCGTATAGACTTGGAAACATTCGCTTACTCATGATCAAACATGTTGTCACGCGCGCGCAAGCAAACATGAACACATCTCACTTGATGACCGTGGACATTTGCTGTCAAAACGTTGGCGTCATGACTAGCGGCAGCAGCAGCAGCGAGCGAATTGGCCTTCGTGCAGCCTCTCGCTTCAAGGCGAACTAAGCCGCGAGAACACAACACACACGAATCCTTCAGCCCTCGGTGCGTCTAAACTCTGTACCCACCGGAGATCGCTTTCAAGATAGGGGCTGCGCGGCCGCGCTCAGCGGCCGCCAGAGTAGAACCCCCCCCCCCCCCCCCCCCCCCCCCCCCCTGCTGCTTTGCACGTGAGGGAAGACGGCTGTGCTTTCTCATCTTTCTTTCTCGGCTCACCCTCGCACGCTTCCCCTTGCACTTACAGCATATGGTGCGTGGCCACGATCTTATCGCACTTGGACTTCATACTAAATCTCATGGCGAGGCCGAAGCTGACACCGACGACGGCAGACATTTGCCATTAGTGTCCATATAATTGATATCGCAATAAAACGCCAGTTGAAATGAAATGCAGTAAAGTACATAGTTGTACAAGTTCGTGTGCTTCGCGTGGAGTTTCTATGGTGCTTGTAGCTCGGATGTCCTCAGTCAACACAATAGCTGATATAATTCACGCCTAAGCTTGGCTTCTGGGCAAGTAATTGTTCTTACAGTGAAGCTGCTTACCTTTAGCCCCTGTATGTCTCCCCCGCATGCGCTCACAGGAGGGGAGGGGGGGGGGGGGGTAAATGGGTAGGGTACCCTGGGCTAGGGTGCCTACATGCAACGCCGCATGTAGGCATCCGGCTTGCGTCCGTGTCGTGGAAAGGAATGAAGACGATACGATTGGTCAGTATTGCGCACGTGGCCTGCGCTTCTGTGGTTATAACGTCACGCGCGTTTATGGGGAGAGGGGGAAAGAGTGTAGCGACGGCGCCTCTGCATGTGGCCTGCGTTTCTGTGGATTTAACGTCGCGCGCATCGAAGGTGCCGGTGCTGCTGGAATGAAGACGGGTAGGGGAGAGAGGGAAAGAGTGTGCCGACGGCACCGCAGCAATAGAGACGGGTAGGGGAGAAGAGGAAAGAGTGTGGAGACAGCGCCTGTGCACTTTGCCTCCGCTTCTGTGTTCATAACGTCAGGCGCGTCGGAGTTGCCGGCGCGGCTGCAGCAGTGGTTGCGGCAAATGCGTGGAAGGTGCGGTGACCGCGGCGGCGCTTGTCTCGGCGTAATGTGGTGCTGTATGAAAAAAAAATATAGCTTCATAATGTATGCAGCCCATGTATATAGCCTAAACAGCTTCACTGTTAAGCCGTCCCCATATAAATGTTGTGGCCCCACGAATTCGATCTATGCACTTGCAATCGATCTATGTGACTCTATTACGTACCCGAGAAGCACCATGCGTACAGTCAGTATTAGGTGAAGCGCGAACAGGAATTAACTAATCAGAACACCTGTTAGGCGTAATTACAAGGTAGTGGAACGGCCGATCAATCCGCAGTCGGTTTCTAACCAATCTGTAGTTCCAGAGATACATTTCAGAGCCTGAATTAAGTTAATTTTACAAACTCAGGCGGACCTTACATGCACCAATGCATGCCAGTTGCTTTCAACTCCTGCGTGTTTAGATTTATGCTGATATTAGATTGACCGACGTATTTCCCGCCAGCCGGACATACCTTGCGCCGTCGTGGCCTTCTTCCTTCACTTCTTCTTCTTGTCGGTCTTCGGGTGGATGGCGTTGGAAGGCTGCCACATCATCGTGCTCCTCTGGAAAGTGTTCAACCAGAAGCGCACATACTACGAGAGGTACTACTTCGCCGGCTACGGTGAGCTCAGATGCAAGGCTTCGCGTACTCTTTGTGTATAAGCGGCGGAGTAACCGCAATCTGGTGCTTTCATGTCAATGTAGCATCTTTGAAGTAACCTTTTGAATAGGGGTTTTATGCACGTGATTGCTGTTGCTTGGATGCCCGATGAACTTCTCAATTGATTGATTAATGTGCGATGTTTCTAACGTGTGCGAGTAAAAGATCAAACACGTTAGTTGTTTTTTTTTTATTGAAATGAAAATAAAAGGACATGTAGTCACCCAATAACGGTGACGGCTACTCCTTTTCGCATACTACTAAGAATAATAATGAATAAAGTTGTAAGATAAGAAAAATCAATGTCACAGGCTCAAAAAATTTCAAAGCATACAGTCCTATACACACATACGAACGTATAGAGATGAAAGGTGCGGACAAGTTACGCCACACTGACCTAAATAAGCTAAGCGACATGCCCTCTTAACGTTACACCATGCAACACCATCTGCTGCCAGCACAGTTGAATACGTTAACGAAAAGCAAATCAGTTCTGCAGAAATCAGCAAAGCGAACCGAGTTTTCACGAGAGTGAAAAATTGTTATCCACCCTTAAGTATCACGACGCTGCTAAAAGAAATCCTTTCATGAAGACGGTGATGAGTAGCACAAGTAGAAACAGCACTCGTTTTGTTTCGCCCAAACAGCGTTTCGTTGCTTTGTTGCCATAATTTATTGCCTAACGACGTTGGATCAGCACCCCAACTCTTCTAATTTTAACTTTTGTTTTTACTTTCAGGAATTCCCCTTTTAATCGCAGGCATCACTCTTGGTTCTCGATACGAGCTGTACATTTACAGAAAACCAAGCGATCCATTGTAAGTCTTTTAAGCTAAAGTAATTGGCGCAAATAGGACAAGTATTCACCGTTGCTTATCGCATATGCAGTTGTACAATTGTACATATATGCTGCCCTCATTTTTTTTTCTTTGCAGCTGTTGGCTTCCCGAAGAAAAAGGTGTACGGTACAGTTTTATCGGCCCCGTTGCAGCAGTTGTACTCGTAAGTGTATTTGCGCTGCGCATTGCGTTCTAAAACAGGTTGCACACATGTAGCCACATTATAAGTAGACGTGATTGTGTAAACCACATGATAACATCGCTACAAATGGAAGTATATCACTGTTCGTGTTTATATCTGCGATTACTGAAATGAAAAGTAGCACGCTGCGTTGCTTGCCTTCGCACCTACCTGTTATTATCTTTATATTGTAGCTTGATATTCTTTGATACTACTGTACATGATACTTTGATATTCTTTCTGGGCTATACATGTTATCGCGAATTTGGAAAGCACAGAGCGAGAAATAAAGTGGCTCTACTACAACAAAAAGCTCCTGGACGCCTGTTCATGGCGAAGTTTCTTTTACTGTGAAAATAACGGACTAGCCAGCGTAGAGATGGGCTCACACGGAACCTAACTGCTTCAAAGTTAATGTCTCGTTTTGCTAGACATCACGGCAACTTTTTCAACACAAGTATTTAGTAATTTTATTCCTGTAAGTCACCTTCTTTGCCTAACAAGTTCCAAGCGAGACTTCAAAGATCGGGAATGAAGTGTCTTGGTTAGCGCACGTGCGCTTTTCAAAACATCCGGAATAAAGCGTTAAACTTAGAATAAAGCGCGCTTGCTCACACCACAGCGTTCCGAGGAAATTAAATTTAACTTGTTTCAGCGGAATTCCAACATTTCAGTAATGTGAGAGGCGTCACTAATTATTTCTTAACTACATACGTTGCAGCACATGTCACAATTTATTATTCAACCGCCATTAGTCCCCACCAACACATTTTAGAACCAATGCACGCGTTCCATCGAGATAGTACACCAAAATATTGGACTATACCCTTACAGAACGGACATTTTTGGCAAATCGTTCTTTGTGATAACGATATGAGAAGGGAACTGACAACCAGAAAATGGTCCTACCATAACTGATGATAATCTTCTCTTATCTTCCCTATGATAATGTAGAAACTGTCGAAATTCCTTTTTCGCTGCGTATTCATTGGTTTGCGTGTAATTCTTAGGTAACTTGTGTTCAATTTTTGCATATTTGCCAACATTGTTTGCTAGTTGTGCTACCTTATTTGCTATGCCACCTTCTCCACACACCTTCCCCCAGCGCAATGCATAGTGGCGATGTAGGCAGAACGTAAACAAATAATTTACAAATCATAACCACTGAGTTCGCAAGGAGTATCCCGTGGAATCTCAGGGTGACCTCTGTTTCCAGGTATTCATAATCGATGAGTGTGACGAAACACATAAAGTGTTCCAGTAATTCTGCACTTCAATTTATCCAAGTGGTGTTTCGTTAAAAAAAAAAAAAAACTAACTCAAACAGCTGTGCACCGTTACCGCAAGTTCGATTACTCACATCTCCAAATCCGTGCCATCCTCAGAATTCGTTCCAAGTGGATATTCCTTGCATTGTCACCGGCTAAAATTCATAAATTTGAATTTGGGTCTAAAGTAATTAGTAGGAACCCTCATTATTGTTTTTGTTAATTAGTCAATCATGCATTTTGATTTATTATGCAAGTAATGTCCGCCTCTTCGAGCAATGCAGTTCAAAGCTTAAGACTGCCACAGTTTTCTTTTTTTTTTTTTTGTTCATTTTGTATAGTATATAAAAAAGTCATCTGGTAGAATACCTGGATTTTATTGCCACCGAAAATAGCTAATATCGAAACTAACATATTCGTCTGCCATATTTTTTTTGCAATTTCCTGCAACTTTTTTTTTTTTTTTTTAGCCGCAAACATGTTAAAGGGACTGACGACTGTCCAGAACGGGTCGTGAGATGTTGATGGGAATGAAATGACCATAATTTATAGCGAAAGAATCCAGCACGCTGTTCGCGATTTAGGTAGGAATTATAATTTTAAACTGGCAAAGAAAGTCTTAAAAACCTGTAAGTGGCGCTACCTGGCAGTGCAATCTTGGTACTCCGGATGTAGTACATAATATTACTGTACGTCAGTCGGCTGTTGTTAAGCACAACATACTTACAGCTCAAAATTGTAGTTCGTATATTATTAGGCATATGCGCGTTATTCGGTGCGTATTACGAAGTAAAGAAAGTCCGCGCTAACGAGCGGCACACACGTCCCGCAATGCATGGCGGCGTGCAAACTGTTGTATGCGCGCGAGTTTGCGAGTAAGTACCCAGAGTTGTGTGGTCTACCTGTAAGATACAAAATGTCATCGACTAGTTGTGCCGTAAATTGGTGCCAGCACTACAACATTAGCACACGCGTGGCTACGGCAGCACGCTGAACTGGGTATCACCTGTAAAAGCGTCGTTTCGATTTTTAGAACTTAACTTAGCTTCGATAAAAAAAGCACTTTTGACTGGTTATTGACCAACGAAGTTGGACAGGAAACCACGAAAACACATAGCCATTATTGTAGAAATAATTTAATACTTCAGAAAACATTAATCGCAGGAACGCCGGCTTGATACACAAAATAATACTTTCTCGCAGCTACAGCCTAACTCGTCGTCTGCCTCTCACGAATGACGGCGTATAATCGCTATCGCGCTCACCTATCGCTGTTTTCAGCATGCTTCCAGTAAACGCCTACATCTTCATTCAGATCGAAACATTCTAATAAAAAAATGTTCCGCGGTGTTTTCCGCGTTACCACTTCAGATTAGACACTCGGACCGGTAAGCTTTCTAAGGCATTAAAAGAATGGGTACCATGAAAGTTGGTTGGCAGCCCCTTTAACAGACTCGATCCCGTAGCAAATTTCGGATGTCGTGTGGCATCCGACGTATACCTATGAAAGACTCCTGCACGAGCTAAGCCGAGTTGTTCTATTTACGCGACCATAGATATATCGTGTCCAACGTGCGGGCTTGCCATACTGGGATTTGTGCAAAGTCCCTGAGACGTGGCAGCACACTCTTGTTGCTTGTATGACCGTGAACGGTAGGCACTGACTCCTTCATTAGCACCAAATGCAACGGCCTGTTGCCGATTGGCAACAGGCAGTTCGTTGAAAAAGTGTTAGTTGGCCTTTATCCGACCGTATCAACGAAAAGAGCCATCAAGGCTCCCTTTAAATTTTATTGTTAACGCATACTCAAGGCTGTAAATAGGCCCCTTCGATGCGAGCGTGCATATAGTCGTTTCCTATGCTGCCTATCTTCATCATCGTTCCTCATGCCTCTCTGTTTTTGCTATTTTTCTTCCCTCTGAGCAAGGTAGGAGGCTAGAGGACCCCAAGCGAACCGCTCTACTTTTCCTAAAATAAATCTTCTCACTTTCTCGCACAGCTCAATTTGGGCGCACTTATACTCGTGCTTTGGAAGATGTCTCACGTCCGCTGTGTGGTGGAGAAGACGACGGCAGAGAAAGTTCAGTGAGTGTGACTCCTTTGATTATTTCTTTTTTCTGCACTCGAAGGGCGTTCTTAGGCGCAGATCTTTCCTTTTTCTTTCTCCCTTTTATTCAGGAACTGGGTGAGAGGAACGTTCATCCTGCTGCCCATACTGGGCGTGACCTGGCTCTTCGGCTTCCTCATGCTTGGAGATGATAAACTTCATACGGTTGGAGCATATTTATTCACAATCTTCAATTCCCTTCAGGTGAATAGCCTTGATGTTCTTTACTACCTTCATTGTTTTCTTAGTTCATAGTTTTCTTTCGTCTTGGCATGGAGCCAAAATACGCGTTTTTTTTAATGCATGTTATGCTCTATATACCTCGTTTTCCTCTCTAATGCATGTTGTCGTGTTATCGCTGTAGGTCCTATTAGAGGAGAATCCAGAATCTTGTCAAATACATATCAGCTTACACAGCAATATTTCACCGTTTACCTTTCCTTGCAGGGATCAGCCATTTCTTTTTTTTTTTTTTGTCAATCCGGTTAAGTTTAGGTTAAATAGAGGGCAGTAGACCCTGCTATTCCCCAGCCAGTACTAAAGCTCAAAATCGCGTCCTTACTTTGTCTTTATCTGGTGCGGTAGAATAGCAGCACAGATTTTGAAAGTACAAAAATAATAACCATGATGTATACAATGTCAGCTACGCGTACAAAACTATGAACGTACAAGTACTTGTGTGAACGCTGTACATAATAATAAAGCAACTTAGAAAGAATTAGAATTATTGAATAAGTATTTAACAGTTACGTAACATGCATGCGAGAGAAAAACGAGGTATATAGAGCAAAATGTATATTAAAAAAAAACCAGACGAATCGCTGAAGTCTACTGTCTTTCTTTCTTTCTTTTTTTTTTTTTTTTGCGGCATGGCTAATGTGAAGCGACAGATCATTGGTATTTTTCCTTGTGGCTTCGGCATTGTTAAGGTTTACGCATTGTTATTAGTTATCTCTCTAAAACTGAATGTGCCTAAATGATGTGTGATTTTATTTACACTGAAACACTTCTCAATGCAATTCAATATTTTTATCTAAATAGAACTTGTACATTCTACGTGAAATTAAAAAGAAAATTATATGTGCAATTATTATCACTTCACAGGCAAGCATAATTTGTAAGGTTGTCGGGGTATACAGGGTAGTTTATGGGATTATAAAAGGACGAACACACTAGGCGCTACCTCAAATTGCGTAAACAAGAAGGGACGGCCTGTGTTTTTTTTTTTTTTTTTTTACGTGCGTGTGTGCGCTTCGCAAGTCTGCCTTGAAGATGAGCAGTCCATGTGGTATTTTTTTTTTAATTCTAACTTTTAGTTTCTTTGTCCTCGCACTTTTGCCATAATGGAGTGAACTAAATTTGTAGCGAAAATTTTGTTTGGTAGTACAACATTTAATCCTCTTGCGAGCGTTCTATATATTGAGAATTGCCTTGTAACATGCTGGGTGGCGAATAACACATGGAAAAAATGTTTCTGTAGGGACTGGGAATATTTGTTTGCCACGTCTTCATGAGCAAGAAGACAAGAGAAGCGATATTCAGGAGCATTGTTTCCACGGGAAGCCTGGTGAAAGGATCGGTAAGCACTATCGTATAGCATTTTCAACTATACAAACGCTCTCTGCGCTATGGACGTCTGCAGTTACGACGAAAAAGCGTGAACATATTGAAAGTGTTTATGAAATATGCAATGATTGCCGAATATTTTTATGTTCATGCTCTACATTATACTGATAGTTGAGCCGTAAAATGTCTTCGAATTATAATGTGACATCAGGCTCTGGTCAAACTGCCCCATCTAGAAGGTCATTGTATCAAAATCATTCAATAAGTACCCATTCGCTTCTTCCAGCTCACATAATATCGCCTTACAAGCACAGTGTTTGCCTCAGCTTGTGTCGTTTTGTATGTTGGCAATAGCGAATGAGTCGTAAAACCAATTTCTCGAGTCTCCATTTCATGACGAATGAGGACATTAACACTGAAACACGTGTAAAGCATTGATCATCCTACCTTTCTGAGCTGTCAGCCTGATTTGTTAAAATAGGCATGCTTGTTGCAAGCATTGCTACGGACGCCCTAGCCTTGTTATAAAATTACAAAAAGAAGCGAACGAACAGTCAGTCTCTCGGTACGCGACGCTATAATCATAATGAGGCAAAACTAACCTTTGTCTCGAACACATTCTTTCGAAAGATTCACATGCTATCATCAAATTGGTTTTTATGCCTTTAATTGATCTTCCATTGTTCAGTTTCTAAACATGTGATGCGGACAAGCTTAAAAGGATTGTTACTTGACAAGGCCAGTTGTAAATAGCAGGTGACCAGTGCTCTCACTTCTGTTTGCAGTTCAGCTAAAAAAAGAGAGACTATGATCATCCTGTGCAATGAGAAACGTTGCTCATTGGCAGTCTGCCTATATGACATAGCTTGTGGTTGCTACCTTGATAGAGGATTCTTTTCATTCGTGTGATGGTAAAAACGTGCCAGTGCTGCTGTCTTACTTCATATCTAAAAGCTGGAGATTCATAGTTCCAAAGCTGCTGTAAACAAAAATGTCTTTAAGAACAGGCGTCAGCTAATCATTAAGCTAGCAAACTGGTAGCGTAGGAGCCGGCCGTTCACAATAAGCTCCTAAATGTGAAAAGCCTTTTTTCATTTGGCCTCGAGTTGCTTCCTGAGTCACTCCATTAGGTACCCACAGACTTCATCAGTTTCTGTGAAAAACGTCACTAAGTACCAATACACTTCCCTTTTAAAGCTGTCTTATTTAGAGTTACTCTAGTTTTATTTGCCTGACCCTGTCATGAGTGTAAAGCGTGGCTGCAGCTGGGTCGGTCGGTATCTCGCCGGATATATTTGTAATATCGGGCTGTGACCTGAGTCACTCTCAAATGGCTGTAATTTGGGGACATTTATCATAGAAACCATCGGGACCCACTATTTCATGGGTACTCGCAATTGATATATATATATATATATTCGTTATGCACTCAGAAAGCGCACAATTCTTCTACGCATGCAGCGGACAACGGCCTACACGAACACGTAAGACAAAGCTTCGATTTCTGGGTACGGTGGTCGGCGCATGCGATTATTGGTGCCTCGCGTCCGTAGAGTTCTAACTGCGTCGTGGCTTTCATGCCGTTCTGCAGATGTCGTCGCGACCGTCAGGTTCCGGATCCTCGTCTTCCAAGACCACTTGGTACCCAATCTCCTTATCATCGAACTC